>NC_135864.1:12226373-12358873 GCF_031162955.1 Sander vitreus
TACTATGTATGTCTTCAGTCAATTGGCAACTTGACAATTTGTCAATAAAGTAAAAAGAAAAAAAAAGTTTGCAGACAATGCTGAGGGCAGACGATTCGCAGCAGGTGTTTGGTGTTTTAAGCCCCCAACGTCGTCGGCACTAGGATTAGGCAATGGTTATGAGACACACCGACCAGACGGCCGACCCTCAGCAGAAAAGGCAGTTGGACTGATCAGTCTCCCCGAGTTGGGCAAAAAAAGTGCCTCGGAACACACCAAAGCGACGAGACGTAATACGTCTCCATAACAGCAGGCGGCGCTAATCTGTATTGTCGGCCAAAAATGAAAACCGACAGCTGATTGGACGGACGCGTCACGTGGGTCTGGTTTCTCCGGAAATTCAAAGACAGACTGTCATGGCGGCTTGTTCAGAATACGATCTCATTAGAGATGCACCGATTACAATTTTTAGACCGATTCCGATTTTTCAATGAGTTTGACCAGCCGATACAGATTTTAGCCAATTTTTCTAACCACACATACAAATATATATTTTTTTAATCTTTTCTTTAATAGAAACATAGTTGCATAGAACATAGAACATTTTTTGAACATTTTTTGAACATTTTTTGAATAGATAATCACTATAAAATACAACTATATAAATTACTCCTGGTATGGGAAATTCTGAATCTAATCTAAAGTGCAATGTTATGGAAGAACCATTTCCTTCTTTTCACATCCAATATCCAACTAAAAAAAATTTGATATATTTAGCAAACTAAACTTCTGTATGTATGAAAACGGGGGAAACAGGTAATGGCAATACAATAATATATAAATAACAAATAAAAATAAAATAAATATAGCCTTGCAGTATAAAGATATTTCTCAAAACATATACACAATCCTGTTTGAACAGTAATGTTACCTGAAAACAGCGTGTAGTTCCATTTTTAGCAAGTTTGCTTTATTTGTCATTGTGCATAAATATTAACAATACCGTTGCTGTCAACAGGCTTATTTGCTAACATTAGCTACCGACGGTTACCTCGGAACAATCCAGCAAATAGACGGTACCCTAGTGTAACCTCACTGCTCATTTTACACACAGTTTAGCAACAAAACTAAACACTGAGGGAAGATTACTGTAATGTTGGTGTTGAGCGGTATGCACCCCTCACTAACCTGGAAAGCTTTTTAAACAGTAACGTTAATACAGCGTGTCGGAGGAATACAGCGGGCGTCAGAAGCAAAGTCTGACTGCCGCCAGTGCCCGCCCGCCAATTATGCATGTCAAATCGGCCAAACGGACGACGGCACGGAACACACGGAACAGACTCGCCACTGACCTCGGCAGACTGTCCCGACGGACGATTATCGGCTTTGTGTGTCTGGATCTTTAGGTGCCTTGAAGACAACGGGTCGCAGTGCTGCCTTGAAGACTTGGTTGGGGGCTTAAAACACCAGCGAGCCAGCAAAGCTGCAAACGTGCATGCATGCTGAAATTCAACCGTGCTGGTTTTGTTGGGATTAAGCTATAAACAGAGGAAAACTCAGCTAGCTGCTAGGCTAATGCGCAATTTTTTTTGTCAACAATGCGAACATTGTCAACATAACTCACTGGAAACCCAAAATACTTCCACACATGCGACTTCAGTGAAAGAGGAGGGGTTCAAGTTCTGTCGAGGAGGTTGACTTGCAGCACTTCAACACGTGTTTTTTTCCGCTCGACAAGCCGACCGGTCGTGACATGGGGGCGTGGCAGCATCGACGATTCCATTTTTTTATTCGAAATTCGAGATTGTGACTTAATTTTGAATTTTGTGACACCCATAATGTTAATGCTGCTTGATTTTTGTTTTTATTTGTTCTTCCTTATCCTAATAGCTAGATAAAGTATTTAAAATGGTCTATTTGATTTATCTTGTTTGACTGTGATTTAGGTTTGGGGGACTTTAGACTGGGGGTAGGACCTGATAAGCCTAAGTATTTCCATCGTCATAGTTCCTGAGTTATTAAGCATTTTTCATGTTTTCTTTATAGTTGTCTGCAATTAAATGGACAAACTGCCCTTCACGACACAGAGCACATGCATGCAGTTGAATTGCAAATATTGTAATCATCCTTAACTGAGAATTAGCTTAGCTTCATCAAGTTAGTGGTCTTCAACTAAAGTGGTGGATTGCTCCTTCTTTAAAACTAATGTATAATGTGTTATTAATGATGAGCTAATTAAGAAAACTCATTAATTAAACATTGGTGCTGTAGCTGGCAAAACAGTACTGCCAGCATAAGTTCATTAAAGAAAGTAAAATTTAAATACAAACATTGCCCAGCTGTCACTAAAAGGTTTTGGATCCTTCCTACTTATCACAAAAAACAAGAGTCCATGGGTTTTATGAAATGCACTATATTTCTATATTTATCAAAGTTATTACGTTGGTTGCTACAACAATCTCTTATTGCGTTGGCTGCTGACAGTGACTGTGATACACGGTTTAGCTAACAATACATCCAAAGTAGGCTAAGTTACCGTATGCAGCACTTGCAATGCAACGATCCATCTGTAACCTATTCTCTTACTGTAAATGAATGATTATCTGTCTGAGCAAAACATTCATCGCAACTTATGACCTCCCCGTAATGCTAACTCCTTGACCTTTACAACAGCAAGTATGAGGGGTCGCTGAAATCAGCACAAACTGAAAGTTACATATAGCCACTTTAATCATGAGATACGGTTTCTGTTTACATTCAGTGTTACTCAACAAAATGTTTTGTATGTTTCCGTGATATAACCAGGTGACTTTTCTGTGTGCCTTGGACACCACTCCACCACTTTTTCTCTACTTTTGCTGGCACATTGCTGCTTTATTTGTGCATTACTGCCATCTGTAGATCATTTGTGTGAGTGTACAATGCGTGTACCCATGCGTGGCACTACTAGTGGTCAAACACAAACTTTTAAACAGTTTGGAGAAATATACCAGCTTCTTCACACACTGAGAAAATCATGATTAATACACTTGTGTGTGTGCAATGGCTTTATTCATGATTGCAAGCGTCTGTTATAGGGACTGTTTTTAAGATGGCGGGGTGTAATTGGAAGGGGGTGAGAATGGGTGAGAAGTTAGGATGTTAGCTGTAGTGAAAGATGTACATGGACTGTGTCAAATATTTACAGAGGCAATGCTTTGATTTGTGTTACTTTAGACTGTGTTGGTGGTTTGTACTAGAATGTTCAAAGTTGATTTAAATAACAAAGAATTACATTAATGAATCTGGAAATAATTTATCAAAGAAAATAAAAAAAAAAAAAAACGTTTTTGTCCTTTTAATGATAAGAAAAAATATCTTGGTAAAGAAACTTTGGTCCTAGTGTTACGTAAGATAATATCATTGAAGCTTGATCTAGGACCCAAAGCTAACTATTACATATGTATTACAACATCGACAGCGATTTATTCCTCTATCTGCCGACTAACATATTTTATTAATTTGTGTTAAAGCAGGTTCTGTGCAAATCCGAGGCATTAATGCGGGTGAAATTGATGACAATGCAGTGTGTTTAGAGCTTGTGAAGTAGGGCAATATAGCAGACAGACAAAAATAAAAGGACAAACGGGCCAAAATTGCGTGTGAAATTCACTCTAGGAGACAGCAGGCTTTAGATTGAACTGCCTGTGTTCCCTCCTCTCACCTTAGGGAGTCCTAAGGCTTATAATCACAGTCCAGCATGAGTAGGCAGATGGCCTCCAGTTATACTGTGACCTCACCAAATCTGCCATGCATCAACTGTATCTGTGTTCAGTGGAAAAGCCTAAAAAAAAGTTTTGGGATGTAGTGGTCTTGGAACAGCTTTCACTTCAAGTCTAAAGTTGGGGCTTAAGCGTTAAGGAAAGTAATTTCCCTTTTTCACATCTTCCTCAAATCTCCCAGTCTGTTTTACAACTGAAGTTTGAAAGTGGGGAAAATGGAAAGCAAGCGTACGGTGATTGGGATCAGTGTAGCAGAAAGCTGTGGGATTCAAGGGACCTGGCCTGACAGTTACAGTATGCTCCTCTCTTCTCGACTCCCTGCCAGGCCCCAGCTGATGCCATCTGTTTGGGTGACGCCGCATGCCCAGATATACAATACTGTATGTTAGATAGATTATATGACTGTCGGCAGGGAAACTGCCTTTCCTGAATCAGCGATTCACATGATACACAGGAGTATATTTGTCAAATTAATCCAGAGTACAAATTCCATTTCAAGATCATTTCTACAACTAGATTGATTAACAGTCAATGACAAGATGTTGACTGGCTGTTTTAAAGCGGGAGATATGGTGTCTTTTTTTAGTTTTTTTTTTAATTTAATTTTACATTACTTTTCATTTGATTAGTGAAAAGATTATGATCCCTTATAGAAAACGTGTTGAGTTTTTAGTAAGAGGTTGGGTTGCTGTGGAATCATGTTGCCAAAATGACATTTCCCCTCAATGTTTAACTGTTGATTGTGTTAAGAAAGATACAAAATTCACTTTTTTAAATTCAAAAAACAAAGTGCCATTGTCTGATCACTAACTGCCATTGCTCTCACCGTTGGTTGCTGTTTTTGTTGATTTTGTGCATTGCTCTTTCCCATGCTCACAACACTATGTGGTTACTGTGCTTTGATAGGGTGTTTTTGACTGCTGCCTTATGCAAAAAAGAAATATCAAATGTGGATTGAGCTTTACATAACCAATGTGGTTAATAAAAAATTGCCTTGATTGAACCCGGCCCCCAATGATTAATTACAGTTGTGTACAACAGCATACAATGTGTAAGCCAGGCATTGACTTTTCCATTTGCAGTTGACAACAGTCCCGCAGTGTGCTCAGGATGGCCATCTGAACTTGCAAGTTTTGCACATGTCGTTTACTCCCCCCTATTGCCTGTTATTTTTCAACAATGTCATGTAATTGGTTGTGGGTTGCATATCTTAGTTTATTTCTACAGTATGTTTGCTTCTTTTTTGAGGAACTTGAAAGTCATGGCTGCTCCCACTGTCACTTTCAAGCTCCATCTGGTGTGGATGCCATTAAATGAACAGACCTACTGTAGTGACAGTGAGTATATTGGTGTTTGCTCACAGAGCTGCAGTCAACAGCAGTCTAAAAGAACTTGATTTTGTTTGGAATAAACGTTTGCCTTTATTGCCCTCATTTAATAGATATATTCATATCTATATAAACAATACATATAATTTCAAGACAATTTCAAGTGATTTCAAGCTATTTTTAAGTATTTGGGATTATCAAAACATATTGAATTGTGTCTATAATTGGTAAGTAAAAATGATTATTAACTACAAATATTTGTGAAACAATTATCCAACCCATTAACTGGATATGAAGAATCTCTTTTAGCATTTGTTAAAATATTTCTTAAAACAACATGACCTATAATACATAATTGGATTTTGCAGCCCACTATGACTGTATCGATGATTATGTTTTTCACCTATGCACTACATCATATCTGATGTATATTCATAATTACTAAGACAAATAAGTATGTTTCCATGTACTAAAGGAACATTTGTGAAAATATATCTAGGATGCAATGTCTAGATATAAACCCATTATTAGGAAGGAAGGAATAGTATTATTGAGAAACTCTTATAAGCTATAAAATCACATCACATATCTAAAATGGTGCTGCATATTCAGCTCCGTAAGCAGCAATGTGCGGTGTTTACAGAGCTACTGCAAATATACATTTACATTTGTGCCAGCTAGAGAGTATTTCAATTTGTGAGTCTAGTTAAAAAATGCTGGAAACTAATTTCTTTGCAATTTACACATAAAAGAAAGTGACCCGTTTGCAAGATTGCTAAAGCTGATGTGAAACTAAATTACTGCACGTCCACTTCATGCTTGCTTGATCAATCAAAGGCAACTTCCCCAGATTTACTGTAGTTTGAATAGACCTGCAGGCACGCCCACACATGAGTCCTTATGTACATACAGTACATACATAGACACACATGCAAATATACCCCACAACCCATCCCCACAATTGTCATTAGACATCAAAAGGAAGTTGTTGATCAAACCCTGTATTTGAAATACACATTTGCATATATTCAGTGGGCTTTGCTGAGTAGTTTTACTCTGTAACAGACAGTACATAGTTCATAGTTGCTTTCCTCTTGGAATAGTTCTTTGGCTTTATCTCTTCCCTTTTGGTGTGTATAGCTGTTTTTTTGGTAGGGAATGCTGTTTTAGCTGAGCCTTGTGAAATAAAGGGAGCTTCTGGCGGCCTCTGAACTCAAGGGAGACATTCCTTGCCTTCATCTGCTGGTTGGGGGTGGGAGGGTGAGGCTTGGCCATTTCAGAGCCTCCCAGCACACTATATGCCCCAGATAGCTGCATTCTTATCCCCACTCCCAACTTACCTCCTGCACACATGCTCTCACACGCACAGCCTGGGCCCACAGCCACCCTTTCCCACCTTTTTACCGTGTCCTCCCACTTTAATCATCTGGGAAAATATTTATTCATGGTCTATCTTCATTGCTTCCCATGGATGTGTTGAAGAAGTTTTTTTTTTTTTTTTAAATCTTTTATCACTGAGAGTCCTTTGCCTTCAAAGTGAACTATATGGTCTGAAGGGCAGATTCCTGCTAGGGTTGATAAACCAAAATACACACAGTGCCGTTTCTAAGTAGTGGGATAGGGAAAGGTTTTTAATTATTTTTGGCTGTACTCCAGCATATTGGATTTCAAATGAAACCAAGACTATGAGGTTTAAGTGCTAACCTTTAGCTTGAGATATATATGTATGTATATATATACACACACACACACACACACACACACACACACTCTACCGGTCAAAAGTTTGGGGTCACTTAGAAATTTCCATTCCACTCCATTATAGACAGAATACCAGCTGAGATCAGTTGCATTGTTTTTTGTAACCAGGGCAGCAGTTTTCAGATTACATTATGTGCTTACATAATTAAAAAAAGGGTTCTCCTTCACCTTTTAAAATGATATCAGATTAGTAAACAGAATGTGCCTTTGGAACATTGGATGAATGGTTGCTGATAATGGGCAATGTAGGATGCAAGGCCATGTTTTTGGCTGATTGAGTCTAAGATTGTACCTCATGGAAAACATTGTCAGTTGTCTGTGTGGTTGAATTTCCAGAAACACCATGTTGTGGTATGATGAGACAAAGGGAAAGCTTAGACAATATCAGGTCATCCATAGGTCGCAGGTCAGGTGACGAGAATATTTGGCCGGTCTCAAATAACCAAACCTTCTGGAGGTCGGTGGGCCTGCCATACTTTTGCATACTTCCCAGAGAGAGAGAGAGGCTGAACTAGGCTTTAGCATCTGTGTTTAGGCACCTGCAATATCTTTGTTTACCTTAAAGGTTCAGCTAAATGTAACGGCTCCAGCATGGTTGTAAATACACCTTCAGGAGGACAGGAACTTCAGGGAGTTGGGGACAACACTGCACAATAGCACATCGTGGTTAAACTGTACTGCCTGCTTAATTCTTTCCTCAATTGAGTGTTCATTAAATGCTCAAAATCTCCCGACCATTCTTTACAGTCTGGCATTTGAAATTGGTTTGGTTGCTTCAGTCTCTGCACATAGGGCATCATTTTAATTCATTTATATTTTGATGTACAAGCTCTTGCAACATGGACAGTGTTGCCTGACTGCTAAATCATTACAATTAAGAAAATGATTGTGACTTCATATTTATAGCCCAAACAAAATGCTTTGCTAAATGTATAGGTAATTCACTCATTGCTAAAATAAACAAATGCTACATTGTTGCACTATCTTTGAAGTTGTATGCAATTTGTGTTCCTGTATTCCATCAAATATAGTTAACTTGATCTGACTGTGCTGTAATGTATTTTATCTTTATTTTGTATCTATTTTATCAACCCAGGTAGTTAATTGCATTCACCTTGCAGCCCAGGTGTAACTCAGTCCCTGGGTTGATAGCTTGAGCAAACACCATCAAAACCCACTCTTCCAACCTCCTTTTCTCTGAATGAATGTTTTCTTATGAAGCACAGTTCTGACAACTGGGACAAAAGTTGTGGAATTCAAGCACTGCCTAATGCAGTTTTTAATCCCATGAATAAGTATGCCTAGAGCAGCACTGTCACATTCAGAGAGCAACATTTTAAAGAGATCTACCCCAGTGTGCTCTGTGATCAGCACTGCATTGTGCATATCCGACATGTCCTTAAAGTGTTTCGGGCAATGCAATCTGACTTATTTCCTTGAGTGACTTCTCCCACATCAAAATCGTCTTACTCTAGTAACATGCTTAGTGTTGCTTTTCCGCAGAAATAGCAACCGAAACAAGGTCGCTGCCAAATGCTTAAGTCTTTTTAGAGGCTTGAAATGACATTGTCATTTTCAAAGTCAATCCACTGTCATTGAGCAGATTTGTCACAACAAAAAGCAAAATACCCGTACCATGAATAATTTATAGACACTTTGGTTAGGCTCTTGATGATAGTGCTCATAAACAATTTTGATACTCATCTTTCAGAGGCTTTACATTTTCGATGTATCAAGCTATTGGTACATGAATTATGATGAATTCATGCATGACTTCATACATGAAAAGTATAGTAGTACTTCATGGACTATCAGTAATGTACCATGATTAATAGTATCTCACTCATGACTTAATGCAGGAACAACACGTTAATTAATGCATCAATTAAGGTATTTCAATCATCATGATTTCTGATTTATTAATGATGTTCATGTCTTCTTCATAGGTAAATCAGTAGTTAAAGTGACAGGTTAAAGAAACTGAATTGTAGTGTTGTAATCATGATTAACTAAATATTACTTTTTCATTACTTCATCATTTTTGTTGCCCTTCAAATAAAGTGCTGACCTGGTCCATCTTTAACATTGATAAATAAGATATGATTAATGTTGGCATATGCCCCAATCTTTGTGCCCCCCTCAAATAAAATAAAAATGGCAAGACATTTCTTGCATTCAGACATTTAGAAATTAGTAAAAAGTAAAATTCATAAATATCCTACTTGTGTGAGCCTTGTTCTCAGACATTACTGTTTAAGTGCAACTTCTTAATACATTTAATTTTATGCCACCAATAATCATATCTTATTCATCAATGTTAAAGATGGACCAGGTCAGCACTTTATTTGAAGGGCCACGAACATGATGAAGAAGTAATGTTTAGTTAACAATGATAACAACAATTCATTTTTTTAAGAATAAATGTAAACTGCAGGGACTGGTCAGTTTTTTTTTGAAGAACATCATTAATAAATCAGAAATCATGATGATACATGATGTGATGTTGCTGCCACCCGTTTCCACCGTTTTAATGCACAAGCTTAACAGCACGGGCGGAGTAGGCTACATGCAGATAAATGGCACACCACCATGTGTGTGCACGTGTCTGCCTGCTCCTCTCTCTTTAGACACAAATGAATGCGTGGAACAAGTAGGCCTACAGATTTTAGAAAAGAACAATCACGAACAGCAGTGACACAAGATTATTTCTATAATAATATAATGGGATGGGTAGGTTTTGAGTTTAAGAATCAGGGGAATTGAAACTCTAGGAGAACAGCAGGGAGAGGGGCAGGAAAACCAAAAGCCTTCACAGAGCTCCGTGGTTTAGCGTGTGCTGTATGAACAGCAAAGTTGCTTAACATGGGTGCCGAAAGGAAGTGGGCGGCTTCATTAGCGGCCGGTGTAAACCTGGTGAAAGATAACTATTCAAATAACAAAAAAATGGAGTAGGCCTGCCTTCACATTATGAAGAAAGGAGAAATCATGTTAAAAATAGAACCATCTGAAAGTAGCAAGAGGAAACAATACCAGTGGGACTTAAGTTTTACTTTCAGTTTCCAGCGGAGATATTAACATCGGTAAACTGAAGAGAGCAGAGTGTAAAGTTGTGAGGTGGTAGTAAATGTACAGTATAGGTTTCATTTTATCCATGAATAAATGCTGCAGCAACATTTGAGGCTGTGGTTCATAATTGTCATGCGGTCAAACATAGGTCCGGTCTGTTTAACAAAGTAACTGATTACACAATAACACTTTAGATTAGTAATCCAGAACAATTACTTGTAATAATAGCATGATAACACTGAAAAGCAGTCCTCAATTATTTGTCTCAAACGTATCTTTACCATGTCACGTAATATCTATATTCACATTATAGACTCTACTGCTGACTATCCCTTTAACAATTTGGCCACAATTAAGCACATTAACCATACACAGTCCAGCCATATACTAGCTTTTGACCTAGTCTTGTTTAAAAACCGAGATAACTAGGCCACAGGTCAAAGCTGAGGTAGGGCATGGTCACATACTTTAGTATTAACAATTCAGTGCAAACACATGCAGCTGCTGGGATGTCTCTGCGGTCCGTTAATAAAGTTCTTTGATCTTGAGCTACCTTTATTGCATTTCTGTAAAACACTCATGTTCATCTCTTGAATGTCCAGATAGCCCCAATTAATCAAACCTCACCGGAACATGTCAAACTTCATTCAGTTTTGCTGCACAATGAAAACTCATCATTTATCAATCAATAAATCTGCACAGCTGTAGTCAGATGTAAAGATGATGAAATATGAATTATGAGTTTGCTGAGGCCTTCTTTTTTGCAGACATCCATCATTGTCAACAAAATGAGTCCAGCAAATATTCAATTAAGACCTCAGGGCTCCATTCCTCATTCATTATTCCAGGGTTAATTTGCAACTGTAGATTTGTCTTTTGTCACTTTGGGGCTAAGAAAGGATGGCTAAGAAATTACTCTCACTCTTCATATATTCAACGGCAGGGATATTTCACTGTGTTATATCAAGTTCTTGAGAAATTACAAACATGTAGCAGTTCATGTTAGGATGACATTAGCAGTTAGTTGCTTGCTTTGTGTGGAGATAGCATGCTGCTTCATTTTCACATGATTTTTCCCTAGGTTCTACATCTTTCACACATTCCAAAGACATACTGTAACAGTCAAGTTTGTTACTCATAAACATAAAAGTGAGCGTTGGTTACTTTGTGTCTGTGTTTGCATAATGTCACTTCAATTTGCAAGCTTCACAGTTAAGATTCTTTGTGGTTGTATTTACTGAAACGGTGGGAATAAGATACAGTATAGCAATTGCATGCTGTGTGGAATCCGAAAGTAACTTACACTAGATGTGCTCTGGACACGGCTTGTGACAACCATTTAAAAAATATCTCCTTCAGAAGTTAGTCAGAAGACATACACAACTTTGTACCTGGCTAATGATAAGTAGTAATATTACTAAAACTTCAACTTACCTTCAATATTACCTTCTTTCATTTGTTGCATGTCACACTGAAAATACTAGCAACACAGAATGTGTGAGTTTGCCACAGTTTCAGTTGCATTAATTCACGTTAGTTTGCACATTTGTAGGTTTTCTTTTTCTCTGAACATAGGTGTTGTGTTATGTTCTGTGTTAATTTCAGCAAGCAAGTTTTCAGGTGTTGTAGTAGTACTAGCAATATCTTTTTTCATCAAGTCTGCATTTTCTTTCCCACATTGTGCCACCACACATAGAAAACTCTTGACTGCAGAATTTTTAGTCCCGCCTCAGGCTACCATCGAGGCCAGACCAGCTCATTGATTGCCTTTTCATCAAGGGGGCAGGAATGTGCAGAGAGGAAGAGGTGAATGTCGCGCTGAGTGGCAAGTGGTGTGGGAGCAGTGGGAGAGCCATTGGCTGACACGATGAAAGTTAAACACTGACCTACGATCTTGTCTCACAGCTGGAGTCAGCTTGTTGCCTTGGGGCAGGGGCCCAGTTTATTGACCAAGCTGGTACCCCTCACCTTTCCAATCCCTGCCTGCTTCACATGGATTTTCCTTGGGCCCATCCAAGTCTTAAAAGATGTCCATGTGTTATTGATTTAAATGTCAACAAATCACCTTTTGTAGATAGCGTGCAACTGTATTCTTCTTTTAAAATGTACCATGTAGTGCTGGCTGTGACTTTCAGGTTTCTTGAAGTTGAAGCTGCCAATTTCTAGTATCTCTTTTCTAATACCAAGCCAGAGGGACTTCCAGTCCCAGTGATTATTAATCTGTAATTCGTCCGACAAGTATCCACATGAATCCCATGTACGGCCAGGACATAAGGTCACCCACAATTGAGCTCCTGACTGCAGTTGTCACAAAAAAAGCCCTTTTTTTCACTTCACTGAATTCCAGTTGAAATTATGCCCAGTTCCAGTTTAACTCCCTACCAATTACCAAACCTAAGGACAGTTAGCTTATGAAGTTATATAAAAAATATATACTTAGTAGTCTCTTTCAAAACCCTCAATATGTTTGAGGGATTAAAAGATGGTTGGCAGGCTGCTGATTCTGCAGCGTGTATGCCTGAAGTCGCTACACTGGTAACCATTATTGATGTTCTTAGTCATGATCTGTACATCTGCCAACATAATTTCTGAGCAGACCCAATAACAGAGAAAGTACAAATATATATCTCTGCATAATGTGCATATTCTTCGAAAGCCATATTTTTTCTAGAGATTGATGTGCCAACAATAATTTCTGGTACTGTATATTTTTACACTGTTTGATATATTCATTTGGATTACGTGGGCAGTGCTGAGACAAAACAAATATTTTACATTTGTTTAACCTTTAAAGCCTGCACAATTAAAAAAAAGTGATTTTTCTTTAATATGCACATATATGACATTTGAGCCGAATTCCCTGACACTTTTTGCCCTGCTGGAATGTTATCCATAGCTGTTTTGGCTCATCTAATGATATATAACATTTTATACATGTCCACAGTAGATTTTCATGAAAGCCTAGAGAGGTTCCAGCATTTCTGCCAGTGTGGGACTTACTTATTACCTCTGGACAGGCAGTGATGGAACAATACTCTGGTCCTGTTGATGAATCTGCATTGTCATCTTATTAATACCCCCACACGGCCAGAGCGGCTGCCATGGATTTTCCATCTAAATGGATTAAGCTTTCATTTCTTATGCCTAACCACCAAAAAGAGAAGTTAGGAACCAAGAACACATGAGATAAAGGGCCTACACAAAATCACTCAGTTACTTTTCAGCCCCCTTCATATTGACCCATACCTTATTGGGGGGGTCCTCACATAAATAGATAAGCTTGTTTTGAGCTAGGTCTTTGCATATATATGAGGGCTTAGTGTCTTTTGTGTATCTCTCATACTTAATATATATTTTGTTTTTAGGGGTACTGATACAAGCCACAAAAACAACTTTAAATATTTTATATTGGTTTTAAAAACCTTGGACTGAGGCTTGGGCTCAGATATATAGTTTATTTTTTAAGGCATTACTGATAGGCATGTGCCACTTTGTAAAACCAGAAACAGTTTTGAATTTATACACTTTATATGTCCAATATGCCTTATTTAAGGATTTGTACGTTGTGACCTGACCATAACCTGTGCATTAAGTTGTCTATTGTCTGTTTGGACAATCGATTGGGCCATAGACTAATCAAAAAGTACTCTTCTACATTCATCACAGTAAAACCTTGACTGAGACTGAAGTGTGGCCGGCCATGTGTCTGGCACACTGCAGGTGGGGAGATAGCATACACACAAACACACACTATAGGATTCGGCTTGACCTCTACAATGCCACATGTTGCCAAGATGCATCTTGGCAATTGTCCTGCACTGAAGGGATTTGCGGGGAGAAGAAGAGGGATGGGAATGGGGGATACAGATAGGTTGGTGGAGTCAGCCCTAGATTTATGTGTCTGTAACAGAGCCATTTATGAGGAGGCAGTTGCCCCTTTTCTTCAAGGGGGAGTTGCTTGTTTGCCACAGAAGCTCCCGTGCAAATATTAGCTGTCCCGATGCACCTGCTGCCATTGTGGGATTCTCCCCCTCCCTCCTGGTTTCCCACCCTGTCGCTATACACTTCATTTGTCAATCACACAAAGGAAGACAGACACACAATAGAGGAACATTTTAGCATTGCCTTGGCCCTGCATTTGTGTCCTGACACAGGGAAAACAGTGATACGACCTCCCATCCCCCGCGGCTGGTGCTGCTCTCCTTTAATCTGGAGTAGCGGGTATCGTACCGAAGTATTGGTCATTCACAGGCCACAATGTTCACCAGGAGCTGACCACTGCTGGCCAACCCCATCTACATATGTATTTATAGCTTGTGAAAGACACACATAGTGACAGAGTGTGGGGGCAGTATACGACACAATGTATTCATGTTGATGAAAGAACTAATCTCATTGTCCCCTTATCCACATAGTTTTGTGTTCACCCTCAATCAACTTTAAATCCTGTTGATTCCCCCTTTCTCATCAATATTTATTTTCCCGTTGCATACATGATCCTGACCCCATAATGTTCTCCAATGCTGGACTACTCCCACTACTTTCTAACATTTCTTTTCTATGATAGCCTAATATATATATATATATATATATATATATATATATATATATATATATATATATATATATATATATATATATATATATATATATATATATATATGCTAAATCCCTTGCAACTAAACCAATATGGAAATACATTATTCTTCTAGCTTTCAAAATGCTTCAACCAACTGCATAAATTGAGACATAATTATGTTCATTGTGTCTTCAGTGTATTATTTGTACATAATGGTTCACTTTCTTTTCTTTGTAAAATATATGGAAGTAATTTGTTTGAACATTTTACTTGGCCATTTTTTATTGTAACTGTTCAAATGGCTTTAAACCTATTGTTTTAAACCCAAGTCTTTAAGTGTCAGAAACCTTGCTATACATGTTAGACATTGCTTAAATATAGTATTAGTATTTAAATTAGTAGTAGTAATAGGATAGTTTATAATATGTCATGCATATCTATGGAGATTAAACCAGCACACAAACTACCAGTGAACAATTCATGCTTTCAACAACAATACATATATTATTAAGATTTATGTTGTTATTAATTAACATATTTAAGGGATTTGAGCGACGTGCAGATCTTTAACTACATCACTGCATCATATAGATGCAGTCATTTTTTTTTACAAGTGTGTGTTTGGCTTCTCTGTTTGCCTGAAAATATTTTATGCAATCAACATGCAACACAAAGTGTTTATATGCTTCTTTGTTACCTTCAGTCTCACCCTGTGTGGCTGCCCCCTGTGTGCCCTCTCTTCTTTCAACTTAATGTGTATCAGTGTGTGTGCGTGTGCGTGCGTGTGTGCATGTGTGTGTGTGTGTGTGTGTGTGTGTATGCGCGCGTGTGTGTGTGTGTGTGTGTGTGTGTGTGTGCGTGTGTGTGTGTGTGTGTGTGTGTGTGTTTTTGTTTGTTTGTTTGGGTGTGTTTGCCTGCCAGCACACACAAACATATACTCCATATACTCACAACCACACACCGAGGGGGGTCCCTGGAGTTGGCCACAATTATTGTGTGTATCGTTGCTAACTCATTATGTCTGACAGTCCACCACTTCTGCTCTCCTGCTGTCTCCTGTGCTTTGCCTCCTACATCATCCCCATACCAGTACACACACACACACACACACACACACACACACACACACACACACACACACACACACACACACACAATGTGTACAGTGTATGGGTGGGCAGCTTTCACTCATGCAGGGCTTTAAAAAATCTTCACAGGGTGTCAGTTTGCCTTTTGCTCCTACTTACTATGCTAAAGCCTTTTTTAGAATCTCAGAGCGTTTCAGACAGAACATGTAGTTTTTGTTTTCCTTGTTACACAGACACAAAGTATTCATCAATTTTCTTTTATATAGTAAAGGAAGAATAAATGTGTTCCTGGTTCTTTCCAACTGGTAGAGAAGTTGTAAACAACTCCTTAGATACTTTTAACACATTCAGGCACGTAAACGACACCTTTAAATCACGAGTGAAGTCAGCCCTCTGTTAATTATGTATTACAAATGCAGTATTGCTGCTGCTTGCAACATATTGCCTGAAGCTAACCCCAACACACTTTTGTCAAACAAGGGAAAAATGCAAACTGGGAGGCAAGACTCCAATTAATTGGCCATAGATATGCAGCTACATGAAACCATTAATGGGGGGCAAATAGCTTTAACTTTGTTTCTAATGTAATATAAACTTTAATTAATAAAGTGTGTGATGAAGTGGAGACTTATCAAACAAGCCCTGTGTCCATTAAAGGCCCTAAACCCTCAGAAGGCAGGTTTATTAAACCCAGTTTCAAAACGTGTTTATGAGACCCATGGAGAGAAAACAGGGAGAAATGCAGAGACATGAAGAAAAAGAAATGAGTCTGTGTAATTAGTGAAAATTAAGAGCTTTTAATCCAGGAGGAGGAATGGTAGGCAAGGAAGAGGGGTGAGTTAAGAGGAGAGATGGGTGGGAGGTACTGTGTAGACTAGTGCTTAGTTTATTTTTGTTTGCCCCTGAAGAAATGAGCAAGGACCCAAAAGCACACACCTAATAAAGATACTCATAATAAAAATATGGTTATTTTGTAAGGGGCTTTCAAAGCACAGCCTCCTTCACCTTCAGGATCTTTCTGTTTAAAGAAATAGGGGAGGCTTGTCACATTTTTGCACCAGTTTGTTTGGGTAGATGCAGATTCAGTTTCATTTGGTAACTATATCTGAACAGGAAGTGATTTGATCTGGTCAGCTTTTTAACAATAATTGTCTCTTTTCTTAAACCTCTATGGATTAAAACTTCTGTTTTAAACAGCAAAAAAAAAAAAAAAAAATTTTAAACCGCTTTGAGGTTCTTATTTTCTATATATTTATTTAATACAGCTTTATAGCACTCATTCCCACCTTTATCTCAGCAGAAGGTTTCTCAGACTTTATGTTATAACAGAAATGTTATTTCCTGGTCCATCTGAGGGTGGCATTTCTTTGCTCCATTTCATGGCACACATCAAGACAACTTCCACTGACAGTTTCTGCTTCACTAGCCCTGACCTTCTAAAATGGATCCAGATGTTTTAGGTGATGGACAGAAGAAGTGAAGACTGAGGGAGCAGTGGTGTTTTGTAGACAGGGTGATAGCATTGCATTAGATGGAAATGCACAATCACCATCCCCCCTGTAGGATTTTCTCTGCTACAGAGTAGAAAAATACTGAAGACCCCATTGCGTCCGTTCAGTGGGTTTAGTATTACATACGTACATTAGCTAAATATGCTATTCATGTTCATAGTGCCAGTCAGTGATGCCAATCGTCTGAAGAATACAGACCATTCGAGGTTGTAAGTGTAGCGAGGCAGTTTTCACACCCAAGTAGATGTTTTAGAACATTGTCTCAGGTAAGGACCCCCTATTGTTTACAGCAGAGCCATGAGCCATTTTAGTGTGCTTTTCTTCATGCCAGGAGTCATGCCAGTGATTGTTCTTGCCAATGATCTCACTTAACCTCTCCCTCCTGTGGAGTCAAATTGCTCGTAATGGATATTATAAGTTCTTCTTCGGCCTGTGCCTTTGTCTTCGTAGAGGAATTACAACTGTCATAAAAGCTTTAGTGCGTAACCTTTTTTTAAAATATTAAACGTCCATTACATTCAAGCCATTGCCAAATGAGTTGATACAAAGCTAATTAAGACTATCGACTCCACAAAACTCTCTCTGTATTTCTTAGCATGGCTGTGTTTAGAAATTAGTGTCGTCTGGCGACTTTTGCACACAGAAACTCGAGTAAAGATAATTACCTCTTCTGAAGAGTTCATTGTGTTTTTTTAATCCTCCGTGTCCTCCTTGGCTATGTAACAACTGTGTGGCGGAGGGGTGGGGGTGAAGCGTGATCACAGAAGGCTTGTATCATGTGGATGCCCCGACTGAATTGTTGTCATTACTTAGAATTCCTCATGGGAGATACAGAATCTACCCACTATAGCTTAAAATTGCTGTTTTTTCATTATCAGCTGACTATGTAATAGAGCACTCCTTCGTGCCAACTGCCATCAGACTATACAACAGCAGCGGGGACCACAGACTGTCATCACTCTGAACAGTTCATTTACTTTTACTCTTTTACTAGTTGTATACCTCTTATTTTATTAGATTTATTTTTAATTTAATTTTGTAATTGTACTTCTCTATCTGTACCCATTTCTGTTGTGTGCTTCTGTAACACCTAAATTTCCACTCTGGGGATAAATAAAGGATTATTTTATTTTATCTAATACCTTTACTTTGATAAAAAAAAAAAAAAAAAAGTATACTTGAAATGCAACTCTTACATTACTACTTACTTCTGTGTAGCATGGCCTGGTTCGTAATCTTCACCCCATACATGGACCAGAGAGCGCCCTTACTTATCTTTTGCTTTTATGGTTACTCAACAAATAAAAATAAAAATACACACATCCTCTTTTTATGTCTGTTTCAGTCCCGCATACAGCAACAGACAGATGGTAAACATGGAGTTGACTGCTAACAATTATTTCATCCAGCATCTGAGAAGCACAGCCAGCACATATTCATGTTGAATTACTGCCCAGGCTTCTATGATTGTCCTGCCCTTTCACCAACCAAAAGCACACAGCAGGATCATCATTGTTTTGAATGAAGATTCTCTAGAGAGAGAGAGAGAAGTCCATCGCCAGTGATGATCAGTAGTTCCATTGGGCTGATTTGGTCATGGGCCAGAAAGATATGCGGACCAACATTTCTGTCTAAATAAGCACTTTCTATGTTTTGCCACATTTGTCACATTGGCTTTAAATTCCCTTGATCGTAGAATCCAACTATTATGCAAAAAGATCGGGTCAGCTCAAATAATCTCTATCAGGCAATTATGTAATAATTATGACGGGCCTAGCCATACATAAATTAAAGTGTAACAATACACCAAAATAAAGCTAGCATTGTTGAAGGCCAAAAATGAACAAAGGAATGACAGATGTCAAAGCTGGTGCTGTGGAGAGCTCAGGCCGTGCAGCATGCAACAGGGCTCAAGACTGACTTTCATGACTCTAGGCTGACTTTGTTAGAGACAGGCATGGGGGTACCTGTAATGTATCCACTACCTTCCACTATGCACTTTGTTCTCCCGGGAAATGAAGTCAGTGTGGGCTTCCTCTGCTGCTTTTAAATCTGTGGAGTCCCATAAGGCAGAAGCCCATGAATGGCCACTGGGAATACTCTGTGAGCCTCCTGCTCTGATAAGAAGACAGCTACGTACTTACAACAGAGGTAGAGGATGGACAGAGAAGATGAGGTTGGGAGACAGTGTGGAGGAGAGAGAGTAAGGTACAACAATTTAGGGGATTGTTTGTGGACGGAAAGGGACTAGCAATAAGTGCGTGCATTGTTTTGAAAAGCAGAGTAGCTTATTAAAATAAGGATAGCAGGTATCATGACAATAGCATAAACATGAACATAAATCAGACTCTTTTTTTTAATATGTTCTGAGAGTTCAATCATGCATACTCAGGCAAACACTTTAAACCTGAGGGGATATGGAGACCACTCATCCTTCATCTGATGAAATTCGTAGGCAGAAAAGGTGCTCTGTCCTTCAGTGGTGGCCTACTTTGAAAGTGAAATAGCAACTATTGGAAAAATAGAATGCCAATACAGTACTTAATATGCGTGCATATCAGGCTAGTGCAATGCTGTGGAGGCACACCTGAGAGGAATATGAAACTCCGGGCCAGGTGCTTGGTTCCCCGAGAGAGTGGGGACCGGAGGGTTTGGAGAACAGAGGGAGTGTTTGAAGTCCTGGAGGACAGTGCTGATTGTGGGTGGTATGGGAAGTCATAAGCCTCAAAAACACATGCTGCCACCTGGTTGTCTGAAATAGGCTGCCATGCAATTATCTTGGTCCTGGAGTGCATGTGCAACTTGAAAGTATTGCAGATTAATTTTCTGAATGTATGTGTCTTGTGAAAGAGGATGGGTTTACGAATTTTCCTAGATTGAACATGTAGCGGAATTGGTACTTTTCACTGCATCCATCTTAAAACGAAGGCTCTCATATATTTGTATTTTATATCTGTTTCTTTTTTGAGTCACAACTTTGTGAAAATGCTAATTTAGGAGACACTCTATCTTGAATATGTCAGAGCTGATGCCGCTAGGCACAATTTCCACAATTCAGCCATGCAGCCAGCCATATATTTTGTATTAAAATCCAAACATTTTACCATACGTTGATCTATGAATTAGATATAAACAATATTGCTAATCTGTTATATTCTTGCTACTCTATTTCTATTTCTCTAAATCAACCCATTCAAAGGTAGTGAGAAGTCAAAGACAAGGACAATGTTGGAAAATAATGATGTATCAGATTAAGGAAAATGCCTCCCGTATCCAGTACACATATCTAGTTTTTTTGTGTGCATGTGCACAGCTATGTGCACGTGAACACACCTGATCAATTACATACACAAATAAACAAACACAGACATACACACACACACACACACACACACACACACACAAACAATTCTGCATTACACTAGTTACGAATGGCCAGCAAGAGACTACGCTATATCCCTTTCAAGATTATCCTTTCCCCTTTCCTCCACCTCCTCCAATAGAAGGCTTATCCTGTGCTGTAGGATCTGTGAACCTCCCCTCCTCTCCAGTCCCAGCACTGCTGCAAGGATCAGTGTGAATCAGGTAAAGATATGGTTGGAAGGAGAAAAGGGTGGAAGGAACAAAAATGTAATCCTAATACACTTTCCTTTCACATAAACGTGGATCAGTGGCATTTTCAAGTTCTAAAAGCGAAATGTCTCTAAATTCTGTCATGTTTTCACACATTGGCTTTTAAATACATGTGTCAAAGCTAACCATTCATACAACCTGTGAAATACTTGTTACAGTACGTGTTGATTCACATGGACACATTTCTTAGGTGGAGCCCATCAGTTCAGAGGCTGGTGCTTAAGAGAATGGCAGCAATAACCATTCAGAGCACCAAATTGCTTAAGTGATGTACTTACATGTCAAAGCACCACAAACACTTCCTTTCGTAATGGCAGTATTTTAGCTTTTGTGGTTTAACAAGAGTGGTATCCTAAAAGCATATCAAATGTAGGTAGAAATATAATTTGTTTTGAGATTGACTGCAGAGTACTGTACAGTGCAGAATGCAGAATCGCTTGGCAGCCTTCCCGTGTTAGACAGTGATGTGTTTGTGTGGGAAAGTTTGATATTGTGCTCTCACATGCTACCAACAAATCTTTTTTGCAGTGTATGGAATGCTTCTTCCGCTATGCTCTGTACAGTAGATCAAGCATTTAAAAGATGCACCATGGAATAAACAGATGTGTGTATTACGGTGTATTGTGCATATATTTTCCCCACATTTTCTTGCATTTTAAGCCAATGCTGTCTTCTTAGCAGCTGGAGAAATGCCATGTCTTTTCTCTTCTACGATATGTCTTGGCAGGTTTAAGCAATTTTTCTTTAACACATGCACTTATGCTTAATATGTCAGAGGCAAATCAGAAGATCCATAAAATCCACCTGACAACTGACACTTGGCTGGAGATAATCGTCTGGTGCTAGCACAACCTATGTTGTGTTGTTTTTGTCGTTCAACAGCAATTTACTAGTGAAATAAGTTATTGTTATTTTTATACATTATTATTAAATCATTTAATTTTGACCATATGGCCTTAGCAATAAACAAGCCATTCTTTAATGTCACCGACTGTTGTTTAGTACCCTTTTTTTTCTTTTCTTTTTTTACTTTCTTAAAAAAGTATCGGTTCAGGCACCGTTAATTATTTATGCGATTAATTTCGATTAATTAATCACAGAGTATGTAATTAATTAGATTACATTTTTTAATCGATTGACAGCCCTAATATTTTTACTTTCTAACTGAATTAATGGTATATTTTTTACATGTATAAGTGTGAGCAAACTCCTAAAATACATGGAAACTCTATAATGATAACTGGCTCTTTAACTAGAAAATGATCTCAGACTAGGAGGCAGATCACTGAGGAGTGATGGTTATGTGATTATGGAAACTTTTAGTATGCAGTGTCCTGATTGGTGGAAAATGCTTGCAGAAAGATAGGCCTGTTGTCAGGTGAAAATGTCATTAACAAAGAGGCTGAAGCGAAAAGTTGATGTGGAAAACCCAAGCTTTAATGATGAATGGACTGATAAGCAGGCTAGCATTCATCTTGTAGCCTATGCTTCATTTGCAATGAAACAATTACAGTAATACAGTTGCAAAATAATACAACCAGCATCATCATCAAGAATGAAGAAAGTGAACACAACGATCGTGTCATTCATCTGCATATTAAGTAGCCACATGCATCTGTTTTGGTCTTATAATACATCCATAGATTTACAGCTCCAGCGGTTTGTTCAGCCAGCAGTTACGTTTACCAGAATTTGTCTACATTTCAAGATTCGTGGAAACTAAGATAAACAATTAGACCACAAACCGACAGCTTTTGTTTTAGCTTGTTTGTAAAAATTCTCTATTTGCAGAGTAGAGCTGTGTTGAGCAATATGAGAGAGAAATTCCGTGATGATTGATCGTTGCTTAGGTACATTAAACCACGTTAAGCTTTTTCATCGCCATAGGCGCCATTGAAGAAGAAAACGTTAACGTGAGATAACGTCTATAATCATTGGATTTCGGTTTAGTTTTTTTGACAGGCTTAAGTGTTCATGACAAGATATGGCCATGAGAAATTTGGTGATCATTGATCGTTGTTTAGGTACGTTAAACCACGTTAAGCTTTTTCACGTTAAGCATTTTAGAATGTCCCATAAAATAGTGCGGTGGACAAGAGTGGACTGTGCAGACAGAGTAGATTGAAATATCGCTTCCTACATGTTTGTCTGTAGACAGGTGAGTGCATTGATAAGTATTTTAGTACTTTTTTACTCACAAAGGTTTTATTTTAGCCTACTTACAGTAACGAGCCTAGCGTTAGTTCATCTGCACCAGTGACCGTTGGTAATCCTCTTTGTAGCTTTCCCAGTCAGGTACTGCGTGTTATAACGCATACACCTCTCGGCTCAGCTGTGTGTGTGGAGCGAGGGCATCGCTTTACAGAATCCTGGCATGTGAATAGAGATGCAAATACAGGGGGCTAGGTTTGTGCTCTACCTGTGTAATGGTACCTGCTGTAAATGCTTGAAATGCTAAATACCAGAACGCATTTTTTTCCTCTTCACATTTTCTGAATTCATGATTATTCTGCAGGCTGGACTGAAAGCTTTGGCGGGCCGCCAGCTGACATGGCTGATCTAGTGTATGTATGCATATTCTTAAAGTTACAATCTTGAAGATCTCTGTTTTGTTCTCTTTGGCGGCACAGCCGTCATTCAGGCGGCACAGTAATTGCAGGTTTGCTTTTGGATCTCACTTCCAGAGATCCAAACAGTTTCACCTGTGTGATGTCAGTCAGTTGGCAGTTAAAGAGCAAGTCTGTGGAGTCAGCTCCGCCTACCCTCTCTGGCGGACCAAACACTGCTGGGTGAATGAAAACATGCCACTTGATTTTTCTGGGTATGTCGCCACAGACACCCAATTCTTAATACTGCAAATGCAAGGGCAGTGGGCCACAGGCTTAAAGGAGAATTCCGGTCAATTTCAACACGCAGCTCTGTTGTTTGGAAATGTGGAGGGCTGTCAGTAGCAAAAAACAACGAAAACAATCGGTGCTGCCTACACCTTGTTATTCCCCTGCCAGCGTTAGCACCTAGCAGGCTTAAACAGGGCAAGTTTTAAACATGTTTTAAGCCTCTAAACATGCTCGAAATGTCAATACAAGTGCCTACCCATGTGCAGTGATTCCTTCCAAGGGAACACAGCGAATCTGACTGCAGTAGATGTGACAGAAAGGCATAAAAGTTGTGTTAATCCAGCCAGTGCACATACCTCGGTTTATTTCCTGTTTTCCGGTCAAGTCCACCTTAGTCGATTGTCGAACTCATACAATCCAATATTTCAGTCAAATTTGCTGTGTTCCCTTGGAAGGAATCACTGCACATGGGTAGGCACTTGTAATGACATTTCAAGCATGTTTAGAGGCTAAAAACACATTTAAAACTTGTACCTACTAAAAGGCTTAGAGCGGCAAAGGCCTGTGTACTTCTTTTTGATCAGCACACCACAGCGACTTCTGTAAAGTATATTTTCCTTCATGCCCTTACACAATTATTATGACACCTCAGTGGATGCTATACTTGCTTTCTAATATGTACATCACTGGGCTCAAGTCTCTTCTTACTGTACTTTTCTCTATCAATATGATGTGTATATCATTTTTGACATCTTGATAATATGAAATGAGCTACTCAATAAATGAGATTATTGCGGAAACATTTACTGTCAAATCATATTTCCTCTGTGCATTTACCTCGACTTGAGTAAATTAACCGGAGAGTCTCTTTAGGTTTGATAGACATGTTCTTTCACAAGAGATCATAGAGGAGGGATACATAACTTACTCTGCATCCCCATTGCTTGCTCGTGTTTAATTGTAATATCTCTGTTGATCACATCTTCACTATAAAAGAGTCATCATGTTACAGCCCCTTCTTTTTTCCCACTGCACCAAAATGGTGCCTGTGTAATATGGGGACTAAAAAGTCTCTTTCAATAAAACGAAAGCTTTCAATCTTAACCCTTATGGCTTGCTAATATACTCTGCCTTCTGGCTTAATTGATGTAGTTAAATATCAAATGGGGGGAAAAGAGGATAGGCAACTCGCAAAAAAGGCCAGCTGTAATGCCATTATTCAGTTGATAGGGGATTGTATGTTAAGGGTAGTGACAATTAAAAGTCTTGGTCAGCAGTATGGCCCTCCATTCGCTCACAGGCTTCACTTTATAAGGTAAACTTCACTAATTGACTGACTCAGTGTCTCAGCATTGCTTTTACAGGTTACTACAGAATCACATCCAAGTCCAGACAGCAGGGTAGCAGCAGGACTCATAAACACATCATAATCAGCCCACTAAGAGGTGGGTTGCACTTAAATGGTTAGTGCCCCCAAACACCATGGATACGCCTAATTTTACCGTATCGCAAGTCAAGAATCCTTTCTGCTTTACGTACAGGGCTCTGACTTCCTAACTTCTTTCATAGCACAAAAGCAAGTCTATCATTATCACTAATTAATAATAAAACAGATCAATAAACCAAACCATGAACCCTGTATCAGAGACATCAATGCCCTCATGAATGGGAAAAAAAAGTGTGTTCAGGACAGAAGAGCTCAAACTAATTTAAAAAGAGCTCAGTATTAAGATCGAAGAAGGCAAGGACATCTACAGGAGAAAGATGGTGGTCAGACTGCAGCAGAACAACACCAGAGAAGTGTGGAGAGGCATGGGGAACATGACTGGCCCTGTTCAGACCTGCCATTAACATGCGTCTTCGGTGATCCGATTGCAAGTGGACGGCTCTAAGTACGTCAGTTAGCAAAGTGTGTGTGCAAATTAACATATAAACCGACATACGTAACTGGTCAGAAAATATTCTCCCTATTTTGGATGTATTGTAGTGTACTGTTTTTAGTCTCGCTGACTAAACAATTGTAATCAAGATTTTGACTGTACTGTACAGCACGTGGTGTAAGCGCTCTAGTAAGCCAAATTTGAAATAATTACAGGTTAGCTGCTTTTCATGTCACACAATTATAATGACGTACATTTCAATTGCACATGAAAGGTGTCAAATCTCACCATTTCTATCTGTGCATATTTACAGTTCATCTATTAATGTGCTTAACACTTACTCATCAAGCTCCCTTCCTGTTTCTTGAAGGAATATTTGTAGTGTTTCTCCCCACAATCATGTCTTTTACTTCTCTTATTATGTCTTTACTAGTGCCGTGCCTATTCAAAACGTGCCTGTTTGGAACCAGCCGATCACTTGGCCTCCAGTATTGTTGCTTGTAGCTTTCTCCAAAACCATTGTACCCCAAAATAACTTAACAGAACGCCCCTAAAGCAACCCAACTCTATACTACTGACTTGTACTTATACTACAGAGAAAAACGTTGTACTACTACATTTACCTTACAGAGAAATTTTACTGGTTACATTGGAGATTCAGATTTTACTCACAAAAGATAATTAAAATATAATGCATTATTATTCATTAAACTATCCAGAATTAAATTAGAGTTGAAAGCTCCGCCTTGAACAGACGTTAAGTAAATTTAAGTACATTGTGCTGATATAATGACTCTCTTTTCACTTGAAGTAGACATTTGAATGCAGGACTACTGTGTGGTATCAATAGTAGTTTTACTTCAGAAAAAAAAAAAATGTTTTCATTCCTCTAACACTGCCAAAACAAACATTCCCTTTTTTCTTTTACAGAAATGGTGAAAAGTAAAGCAAGACACTGTTTGCCTGGGCCCCCAAAATCATTATACGTTTGTATTATTATATTGAACATTTCAGTTAATCCAGTCTCTCTGCTCTACAGAGATGTGTTTTGCGAATGCAGGTCAATTTAGTTTCACAGTTCATTGTCAAAAAAAAAAATTCATTAATATTGAACGTGTCGAAACTGCACCAAAACTGCGTCTTTGGGTACCCAGCAATACACCCTCCAAGTGTAAAGTAGATTATATGAACAGTTCTCGAGATATTTTAAAGACGACGGACACGCTGAGGGTCTTCGTTTTATAGTTAGATTAGTGGCCGATTGAGTAACATGATTTAACGAGAATAGTGGTTATTATGTCCTAGAAGGCCACAGTGTTTGTGAGTGAGTAGGGTCTGATGCAGGCTTTTTGGGTAACAAGAGCAGAACATTTGAACCCAAATTGCTCATGTTTTGTCTTTCTCAATCTCTTGTTCTTCACATTGAATCAGTATAATTGTTGTTGGGCTAATATTACTCTATATACAGTAAATACACTATTTATTTTGGACATTTGTCAGTGAAAGTGCTTGCTGTGACACAAAAAGTTGCTAATAGTGGCTGGCTGGAGGGCATGATGCTATGAGTCACAATGCAGTATTTGCAGTGAAGAGTCTACTGGGTATCATTAGAATGGCTGAAAACAGCTATTATGCATATATGTGAAAGAGCAACATGAACTACGAGAGAGAGAGAGAGAGAGAGAGAGAGAGAGAGAGAGAGAGAGAGAAAGAAAGAGTCCTTGTAAACATCGAGGCAGGTGAGCATCTCAACAACTGCTGTGTTTTTGGGATTTTAATGCAGTTCATGACTGAGTGCCTCTCTTTGCGCTCATATTCTCCTTGCCTCACTTTTAACTCCATCCCCAGGTGCCGTACGGTGCATCTTTAATCAGGGCATGTCTGCCTTGACACCTTCCTGTCACCCGAACATGCTTCTCTGCAGCTGTGTGAAGAATAGTCATCAGGAGGTGACATGATGGAAGCTGTTACAGCCTCAATCACATTGCGAGACCAATCGCTGTTTTTTATATTATGCATGTGTGTGTATCTGCATGTGTATGGGGGCAATGCATGCATTTTAGTGGCAGACACAGCACCAGCTGTCTTTGATTTGATTGGGGACTTCCAACTTGACTGTATATGTCTGTCCCCGTGTTGATTGCCAAGGATAAACCTATTGCTGCTAACAAGCGTGGAGTCAAGCTGCCAGAATGAGAAAAAGAAATTTCCTCTCCTCTATTCCTCATCTCTCAGCAAACCTTGACATTTTCCAGCACACACATGTGAAGTATTTCGTAAGTCCTTTCACGCCTCAGTTGACAAATTGGATCAACCTATCGGTTAACCTTCACAAGAAGAAAAGATAATACTTGAGCACATTTCTTAAAAATAAAACCTAAGCATGGTTGTCTTTACTTTTTTGACAACCTTTAATGTGTCACTTTTCTTTGCTGCTTGCTCGGACACACCTGCATGTTTGATTTTTTTCAAAAAACGTTGGCTTACCCAAATTGTATTTAAAAAAAATTAAAGATAATTGTAGTGCCATTTTAGGCCTTTATTTGATAGGACAGCTGAATACATGGAAGGGGAGAGAGAGGGGTAATGACATGCAGCAAAGGGCCACAGGTTGGAATCGAACCCGCGGCCGCTGCGTCAAGGACTGAGCCTGTGTACATGGGTCACACGCTCAACCACTCAGATTTTACAGGCATTAGGTTTTCCTCCAAGAGTTTAAATAAAATGATCATAGTGTTAAGAAAATACAGTAAAAATTGAAGTGAACAAACTGTGATGCTATTAAATGTCCAGAGACATAATACAGCTTGTTTAGCATCCTATTTTTACTCTGAAATAATGAAAAAGCAATGAAAAAAAGGAGAGCTGAACTGTGTTGCTAATGAAAGGGAGAGAAAGGGTAAAGGAATAAACTGTGGTTTAGAAAAGATAGAGAGCGGGCAGATTATGTTCTGTCAGCTGACAAATGTACAAAATGCAACCCTGTCAACTACACTCCAATGTAGGACATTCACTGCACACACAAAACCCAAGCAGTTTTTCTATAGCAGGCAGTATAAGTGGCATCCAGAACATGTTTGTCCTATTTTAACCATGTGTTTAAAGTAAAGAAAATTAAAAAAAACCTCACAATTAGTCCTTGTCTTTAGGCTTTCTTACCAGAGGTTCAATGCAAGGCACTGCACAGATTTGTCCATGACCTTTTTTTAACTTATCTTGACACAAATTATGTTCGAAGGGAGCAGCTAGCCTCAGTTAAAAGACAAAAAAAGAGACTCTTTTGAGGTTTAAAAGCTTGTTACACAGCTTGTTAAACCATATCTCATTTTTATATCTAAACATAAAAAATAAAATACAGTAAGTGCAACATGTGTATGTGAAATATGATGTTTATAAGTTGTTCAAAGGCTTTTTTGACAGAGCTTTGGTACTGTCTCCTGTTAATTCCAGTCTTACAGTGCTAAAGCTAAAACTTGTAACTCCTGTTAAGACTGACCACAGACATATTTCCTAATATCTCCTTTTAAGATGACCAGCAGTACAGGTGCACACCTTAAAATCTCCAAGTTTCAGGCTCTTTGAGTGTACTGTACTCTGGGCTTGGTCCTATGTAACATGGTGCTGGGAGAGGTAATAGAGACCGTGGGGGCATCAGTAATCCTGCTAGCTGTCCGAGGAACAGCCTTAGCCTCAAATCTCTGTTCTTCGTCCCCTCATAGTGACACAAGTCCAGCTTCAGCGTTGTCTCCTGAATGCTTAAGGTTGTACAGCATAGTGCAGTCTTAACAGACGCCAGGGGCAGCCATTTGGACCATCAACTAGTGCCTTCCCACCAGCGCTCAAGCGCATTGGGTCACAACGGGTTGGCTTGGCACCACCGGAGAATGGTTTCCTAGAACTGATTGGCTGTCAGGCTCAATCCATTCGCTACCCCCAGGAGCATGTCTCCATGACCAATTTAAGAGGCAGAGTCAGAGCCTTCCCAAACTCTCTGCCTCTGAGAGAGAGAACAATAGGCATGTGTAGATGTGTGCAGATTAAATATACACTTGTTAAAAGGCTGTATCAAGCCACAGGTCATTGGCAATGCTCAGAGTTATTGATTTGAGGGATTTTTTTATTTGCTCAGCATTGTAGTGTTTTCTCTTTTGAGTTCAAATTTACAGTCTGTTTTGAACAGATTTTCTCTGTGTTGGTGTAAAAGCAAAATTGTAACTTGAGAGATACTCAACTCACCCTTCATACCGTATTAGATAATCTATTGACTTTCTATGGATACTTCCAGTTTAATTTAGATATTAGGTAATTCTCACCACTAGATTTCTCAGGATTTATATTTATTTTTAATGTTAAAATGGCCCAAGAAAGATTCCCAATCACAGCCCTAAACTAACAAGTTAAACAAGCCATATATAATCATGATTCACGACTGCGCTGAATCTCCAGTTTTGATAGAAACTGACCATTTCCATAGGAAACATTAATCGTTTGCAGGAGGCCTTCTCCTCTCCTCTTGGAATAGAAACAGGGAAGGGGGTCACTAAGGGAGATCTGTGTTGTCTCAATTAGAAGAGGAGGCGTTTTTCTCACTGGGCCCTGCTCCAAGCCCAGCTGTGTACCTTCCACTGTGGGCTGAGCCTCTCCCTGCATACTGAAAACATTACTGGCCACAGGGCCAGAGTGTCACTCTGTGGGACTTCTCCTGCTCTCTTCACACACCTTTTATTTAAAGATCTCAGATAACCAGAACCAGATAGTTTTAGATGGGGGGAACAGATAATTTCAGAATGCTGGTTAGCTTAAAAACTCTCATAGCTATTCCCGGTTGAACGGGTGATTGCATACTTTTTCTCAAGTGTGTTTTGTCACACTTGAGTGGGCATGAACTCACGTAACACATGATCCACAGTTTCCATCATCATTATCATTATCAGCCACTTCCCCCACTCCCTGTTATAATTAGGCATGATGATGATTGCATGGTTGAGAGCTCCACCCCCCCTAAAAAAAAAAAACAAAAAAAAAAAAACTGCAGCTTCGCTATATAATGGTTTACCTTAAGCTTAGGAATATTTAAAAAAAAAAAAAAAAAATGCCTCAACATTCTTGCTATGACAAAGTTAAAACCTGACGAAGGAAACAAAAAGAAAAAACAAACAAAAACACAATTAACACAAATAACTTAGTTTAGTTACTTTTAAAAGATACTTTCACAGGCAATCGTTTATTTATTATTAGTGCTGCCACTAACGACTAATCTTGCGACTAATTTTTTGATTAGTCGACTAATCTAAACAACTAATTTAAAAGTGTTTGTTATTTTGTCCATTTTATTTTGAACTCAACTGAAGGGCCAAAACATAAAATGTCACCTGTGCCATAAACAATATAAATAACTTAAATGTTACCAAATAAAAAAAATGAGACAAATGCAGATATAAATGTAATTTAAAACAAATAATAAATAATTATCGATTTTCAAATATTGCACCTGTCAATACAGAACAAAATGTTCTGTAGTCTATTTTGCCGTCAATACTGCCGACGTTGTCTTTGCTGTAATCAAATCAGTATGTATTTATGTTTAACATGAAGTATACTACTGCTTGAGTGCAGTAATCAATGGGAAACATACATGTGTACAGACAAGGCTAGCAGCAGCAGCAGCGCCGCGTCAGACACCTTTCTGGTGTGTAAAGACATAGAAAACGCCACACGTTACACTTGCGTGCATGGCGGGGTTTAAAACATTACTGCCAAAGTCTAAGTAGCCTGTTTAACATCCAAAGACAGTCATTGTACTTGTCAAGAGTTAATAAACAGTACAGACTTGCTTGCCATTTCATTAATAATCATATACTTACGTTCAGAGGCAGAGTGGCAATCAGGAGATTCAGGACTTTTCCCGGTGGGCCGGTAGTGTTTCGAGGCCGCGAGGGCCAGTCTGATAATAATTATACATTGCAAGTTCTTAGCAACACCATCCGGCGGCCTGGTGTGCCGCGACCACGCCGTTGCCCGCTGGTCAAACTGTGCATCCTCTGCTCAACCCGTACAGCCTGCCTCCGCCATTTTTTCAAATCAAAGCAGTGAAGGCGGGTGAAGGGGGAAGAAAGAGGATAGCAGATTAACTAGCAGGGCGCGCACAGCGCACAGACTGGTGTGGAGGTGAATTACAGTGAGCTGTTTGAGACAGGAGACCAAAAATAAATAGGCGGTCAATAGTAAAACAACACTTCGACTAAAAAAATTGCCGTCGACTTATTTTAATGGTCGACTTAAGTCGACTAATCGCGGCAGCACTATTTATTATAATAAAAACCTAGAATATGTACATCCACTCAAATACCAAGTGTTATACTGAATTTGTAAATGTTCTGTTTAAGTATGCAGGTTTGCCAAGCTGAAAGTAAAATGAATAATTTCAATTCCTGAGTCAAAGGAGAGGGATTGCCTTTTTGCGAGTGGGAGCATGCTTTTGAGATCCAAGATAGCAGGATGAGTGGATAGAGAGGTGTGTATCCACACAGCAAATTGGCTTTGGGGTTGAGAAAGAGACCTCTGTTTAGCCTTCGTCAGTGGGAGAAATTGGTCACAGCTGGATTTCACTGGTCAATTTGTACGTTCAGATCTTGGGCGTGCTCTCTATTTTTTAAGGTCTCACTTATTATTCCAGCTATAACTGGGCCAGGCACTTTATCTTGCGAGTAGATATTCAGGAATGCCTTTGTTCACTGTGTTTGCCACCTTAATACTTTTCATTTATTCACTCATACCTCCCCCAATCACATCTGTTTTGTTGTTGTTTTGTTAGGGTTTATGTGTAAAATGGTAGAGATGCTAAACTTCAAAGGATTCAGAGTATATTCACCCGTCAATTGGTGCGTGTGTGTATATAAAGTAAATATTTAACACTTCTGTGGAATTAGTATTTCTGTTGATCAGACATGGCTGATGCCAATGACTCTTCCTCAGAATCCATCTTCTTTAGATGGGCAGGCAGCTCTCCAGCAGCTCAATCCTCAGTGTGGGTCCCTGAGATGGAGGACAGGGCACATGTTTGCAGGCAGATTGCACATTTGAGGGAATAAATTGCCTCATAGAGGACCAGACTCCACATTGTCTGTTCCACTCTATGTTCCTTTGCCTTTAAATATGTTTGTTGAGACCTGTCATCTGCAGTTTCTTTTATTTCTCTTCAAGGCCCGCTCATTTGTGGTGTCTGGTGGCAGGGCTCAGACGGATGGTCTGTGTCCGGAAGTGAACATGTGGTAGTGTTTAGCTTTGTAATGCCGTGGGTTTTATGGATGTCTTGAGGGAGATATCGCATGGAAGGCAACCAAGATAGCGATTCTGGGCCAGCAAACAGACTGGATGTCCAAGTGTTGGAGAACTCTTGTTATCGCAGAGTTTCCCAAGGGCATACCTCAGTCCAAGGCCCACAGAGAAGGCTTAACATGGATGCCAAGTCATCTTTAATAAGCCATATCTGTGTTTGTTCAAACATTCATCTATTTTTTCAATGGTACTTCTATTAATTCGGTAACTCCTTTTGGCACGGAGCAAGCTATAACTCCCCCCTCAGTTAATGGAATGTGTATCAGTTTCTCACCAGAGACTCTTCATGTGGTTATGTTGGCTCCAGTGAATCTTTCATGTGTTTTGTTAAAACATGATTTTGAAACACTTCCTCCTTGACATTCTTCTCCAGGCTCTTCGCCCTTGTAAGTTAAGGTATTACAACAAATCGATGTGAAATACTAACTATTTATAATTCATTGGTATATTTTTCATCTCAAACTTGCATGGCTCATATTAAGTCAAAAGCATTTGACCCTATTATTTCACTTAGAGAACCATCTGGCCCAAGAAGCAGCTATGCCAAAGATGAGCCCTGCATAATACAGTCGGTGTAAATCTCAGAAAGCATGATAAATGATTGTGCTGCTGGTATTAGCTTGTAGTTAAGATTTTATTATCACTATGTATTGATCTGACAGCCTAACACACAAATGATATATATCTACAGTATGTGATATGACTTTATCTTAATCTAACTTTAGAGCAAGGACTGTGTGTGTCTTTTGCATATCTCGAGAACCTTTCATCCGATCTACTTCACACTTGGCAAGTTTATTGCTGGGTACCCAAAGAAGTAGATATAAGATATAAGAACAGCGCTCTGTGCAGCAGCGGGGCGGGACTTCAGTGCTCTGTGGACTGATTTGCGCAAGCATGTCTTCACTCGGATTTAGGGCTCCGCGTTTTTAACTTTGCTGCTTTGCAGCGGGCAGTCAGAAAATAAACTGCAGATCATTTAGCTAGAGCTATAAAAAATGTCATGAACAGCTCTCCGACTGCAACAGTCCCACTCTGAGCTGGTGTCTGTATCAGCAGAACTACGTACAAATAAAAAGAATAAAAATAACAATGTGTAATTACTGACCAAATGTACCGATAAAATTAGATTCACCATCTTTTCTGAATCGGTCCATTCATTTTTTTCTCCTGTAATTAGGGCAAACACATAATCCACCAAAAAGCATCTGTTAAAGAACTATTTTATTCTATCCAGCGATTCACCTCTCTTCTGCTCACCAGACACCATCGTGTTTCTCATTAATGTGAAATGAATAGAAAGGAAAAGCAGTCCGTTGAAAGTTCACAAACACTACTTTGACACAACATAGCACTTTCTACAGTTACGGTGTCTTTCTGATTTTAGCAGCTTTTCCCTCATCAACTTCTCACAGAACTTCATCTGAATTTATTATCATTTTCTGAGTTTTAGTTTTGGAAGCCTCTCGCCATCTCCTGTGCTGCGGCAAAATACCTCTAGCCTACTTTATAAACACGGGGGTTATGTCAAAACAAGCGACCAATACACCTTTTTGGAAATCAATACCTCTGCCAAGTGTATTTTACCATTGTTTCTGACCATGAGTAGCTGTGACTTGGTTGTTTTTTAGGGCCAGATTTATTGAGTAAAACTACTAATTATGGATAGCTTAATGAATAGTAATTTTTTGAGTAAAATCTATATCTGCAATGTAACCAGTGACCTTTCTCTGTCAGGTAAATTTAGTAGTACAATGTTTTTCTCTGAAGTACATTTACACAGTAAGTAGTATACAGTTGAGTTGCATATTGTTTATGTGCCTTTGGGGGGGCTTTTGTAATTTATTTCAGGGTAGGTTACAATGAGTTAGAATAGTAATGTAACATAATTTTTCTTTTTCTTTTTTTATATCTAGACATCATAATACATCTGTAGCTGTTTGGGGCCAGGCCAAGAATTTGATCTGTCCCGAAAAGGCATGTTTTGAATGGGCACTAAACTAGTTGTACATAATGGCTTCAAGCAAACCAGCAAGCTGCCAAAAAACCCTTCCACATTGTGCCCATAACGAATGACTATTTACTGAGTGATTGTTTAGGAGATTCCATTAACAAATATAAATCTGTCTACAAGGGATGGCTTTGTTGTCAGAGTATTACATTTTAGCCACTGGGCAACTCGTAAAACACGTTTAAATGTTGGCAAGGACTTTGATCAGCTGTCATGGCTCTACCCTGCTGGACAGGTTAAGCTTTCTATAGCAGAAATGCATCCCCAAAGATGCATTTTAACAAAAAGAAAAACAAACTCAAAATTAACTCAACCTTATTATGATGCCAAGTGGAAGTTGCAATTTTTAATAACAACTTTTGTGTTTTGAAGACATTTTTAAACTTGCTTTATTCTTGTGGCCAACCATCTGGTTGAAATATGCCACCTATAGTCATCCTCTCCACACACCTGGGACCCCGACTAGTGGCAGTTCGAATGTGTGCAAGCCCTCCAGGGCCCATCAGTCCGCATGCAGTGCTCAGAGGAAACATGTGACATGTGGCATAATTGAGTCAGCCAGCAAATACGATCAGCAGAAGCAAACGAGCAGAAATCAGCCAACTGATGCCACTACTCATTGCCCAGCGGGAGAGCTTGGAGCTGTATAGGATGGCCTCAGAAAGGAATGTGCCTTTTTCAGATTATTAAAGGCACTGTTTTTCTGTTTAATTTGAGATAACAGGTGGCCCTGGGGGTAAGATTGAAGACAACTGTGGCACTGACGAATTATGGGCTGAGAGCACCCTGCTGCGAGTGTAAGTTACTTAGGTAAGAGATTCAAGTGGCAGCAGAGAAAAGAGAATGGAGGTTTAAGAGAACACTTTAGTACCAAAAGCAACTAAATTTCCCTTCTCAGTATAATTTGCCCTCTGACGGTGGGCCATTTTCTAAGGGAGATCATTGTTTCCTCATGTTTTATTTTTGCTGGCTCTCCAGTTTCTTTGTCCAAGGCTTTTGCCATTAAAGGAATCCAGCATGATTCCTTGGGCCTCACTGGTTACTGACTCCAGGTATGTGAGTCAGGATATTGTGACTGTAATGTTGCTGTCGTTGGATTTATTTATGAAGCAATTCATATTTATTTTGTGTCTGTCTTATTTGGTGAGTTTGGAGGAATTCTGATAGAAAAATGCAGACACTAACATGTGAAATGTAGGCATCAACAAAGCCTTACCCTGGAAATTGGGTTTTTATTTGTATGTAAAAGCAGATGAACACATCAGTAAGCAATTGAGGACCTGTGTTAATACCAACCAATGTTTTACTAATTTCAACCTCCTCTAAGTTACCAAATAAAACTGTGCAATTATCTTGAAAAAGCAAATGCCACTGTAATTGAAGCTTGACTTGGTATTTGTCAGTTCCAAATTCATGTATTGCATGTCTGCACCTATATTAGTTCAGTAGTCACAACATTGTACCCCCTTTAATGTAAAAAATAATGAGTCATTAATGCTTTTAAGTGGTATAGAGTCGTAAGAAAGACAGTACCCTTCACGTATACAGGCAGGCGCCATCTTGGGAAAACAGTCTGACCAGTCAAACGACGAACGCCGTGCAACGCGAGCTGAACTGTCACGTGAAATCTCCCAAGAAAGCACTGAGCGCATAAGACAAGCACTGAACAAACGCAATTCCTATTGACCCATTGGGAAACCACGGACCATGGGAGATTTCAAGTGACAGTTCAGCTCACGTTGCACGGCATTCGTAGTTCGACTGTCTTTCTAAACTATCTTTTTAATAAACTGTCTGTACACTTACAAAGTTCTCAAGTGCCGACCTCTGAGGCTGTGGCATTAACTACGTCTGCAACATGTAGTCACTCTACAGCTTTTTTGGCATTAGTAATGCCCACACTGTGCCCTCCAAACAAATGTTGCTCTTTTCCACCTCTCTAACAAGAACTACAACTTCACATTGAGTGAAAGTCCTTTGCTTTGTTTTCCTCTGTGTGCATGATGTTGGTATGGATGAATATTAATTTGGGGCGTTTCACTGACTATTTAGAGACAATTAAGGGCATGACATGAAGCCGCCAAGCTGCGCCACATTTAGAGTCGATTGTGATTCATAAAGGGAATCCGGTGTAGGACGTGCGTGCGTGCGGTTTTATAAATCTGAATATTTCTGTGCTTACTCACATCCTATGTTTCGTCCGTACGCCACTTCTGACGCAAATTCGCAACACAGTGTTATGAATAAGGCCCCTGATCTTGACAAAGATTGAAGCAAAACGCTGTCTCGTGAAAGTGAAACAAAGTGTGTTAATTAATCAATTAATCAGGGACTAATTAACAGGTTGTGGCCTGTTTTTGGCTAGACACTCCTGCCTTAATGCATGTATAAATTCTAAAGTCCCCCATTTTACCTCGTTGCTCTTGTTAACAAAAAGAAAAGTTCAAGCCATTGACTGATGTGCATCCCTGAGCTCCACAAAGTATGAAGGTGATACACCACGTTGTATGTTGCGGTCCGAGTAGACTTTAAGTTAGAGTGCAGAGTCTTGTCAGCCCCGGAGGAACATCCTCAGATGTTGACAGAAAATCAAACCATACTGCCGCATGTAACATTGGTACATACTTGCCCCCTTTGTAGCCCTACTTAATACAGTAAACAACTGCTTCCCTGATGTCATGTGTTGACAGAAAGCACTGGAGTTAGGCAGGTGCCTTTAGCATTTCTTCTCCTGGCTCCCCAGAAGATGTTGCCTCTTTGATTGTTTCTTCAAATATGCAAGCCAGCGCTAAGGGAACAGATTGTTTGTTCTAGATTTCCTGGGAGACTCCCACCTTGGGCTTAAATAGAGCAGTTTTGATGATTAGCAACACAGTGTGCTGCCTCTCCCATAAACCATTGGGAGGAAAGGGGAGGGTCTAAGGAATTTTCTTTCTCATATAGCGTCTTCCTCTATCTTCTTCAGTACTGTTTTTCAGTTCAAAATGTTGACATTTTGTTCCCTACATGGGCACCTACTGTATATTTTTAGCGCTTGGCAATATTGAAGTGTATCTTCATAACATATATGACATATGGTGTTTCCCCAGAGTGCAGCCTCAATAATGTCTCCATTATGAAAACAAAGGTCTCTTCATTCTTGGACCAATTTGTCTACTGTGCTCAGTCATGTTACAGAGACTTAATGCATGGTCTGGGATTATGTATAAGGGGTAACACAATTATCTCATTGGCTCTAGCGAGTTGACAGACAGGGCCTAAGGGAAGGAGCTGTGCTTAGCAACCATCTACCCACTGTTACAATGACAGAAATGTTGGCACACGCAAACAATTCAGGACTATGCTCTGATTCTAAGGCTAATGATATTGCATGGTATGTAGTTCTATTGTAATGTTGAATGGGGCTGGCATCAATCACATTTGCCTTTCAACAAGTCAATGTTATACCACATGTGCAGTGGCCTTACAAATGCAAGGCTGGACACAAAGAAAATAATTTTAATGTTGCCATTTAGCTCATTTTAGCAATATGGTATGTGAGTGCAATTGTGGTGTATCTATTTGATATACTGTAACAACTTGTTTAAGACTGGATATTCAAGGATGGCTGTAATTTTACACTGAAACATTTTATTAGTGTATTATTTGAATGTAGGATGCATCACAAGGTTGATCGGATAAATATCCTACCAAATATTTCACAAGTAGTAGCTCAAAGAGTAGCTAGTTTGTTTTTGCTTTTTATTAAGATGAGTGTTATGGAACCAAAATACTGAAGTTTTCTGATATGGAAACTATAGTTTTTCATTGGTTTATGCCATCTGTTGCTGTCTTACACATCTTTGCCTGTCAGCGTACGCTTAAATATGCCTAGATGTATTTAAATTCTAATGTATGTCAATTATTTATTTCACTTTGTTGTTGGAAGTTTTGAATTTTCTTTTGGATATCATTTAATTCTTGCTTTTCTGAAGTGCTGAAAGCAGTCAGTGTAACGTTTTGATTAAGTAGCATGCTGTACAGTCTTGTTACATTGCATATAATTACAAAAATTCTGACGTACTGTAGCGATTTAAAAAAAAATATTGTTGTTTCATTTTTCCTGCAGTGAAAAAAGACGTGAAAGATGAGACTGATGACAGAATGCAACAATTCAAGAAAAAGGCAAAAGAGCTTCGCATCCTGGATGCAAAAACAGCACAGAATCTTTGTAAGTATATACTGTTATGCTTTTTTAAATGTATTTTATATGTATTTTACTAACAACACTAACTAACCACTAACAACATGTTTAACATCTTTAGTTCATGCAGTACTATATTCTTTTTAACCATGACCTTTTATGACAGAAATGTCAATGTTATTTTCCATGACACCCCAGGCCTTTTCATACCCCCATGAACTGCTCAACAAAGCTGTTTGTGGGAAACAAACAGTAGAAAGCCTTCAACAGTGATAGTGTTTAACTGAGACCTTTGGGGAAATGTCTTCTTGGAGGTTGTTTAGTGGTCACTACAAGTGCATATAGATTGTCACCAAGCTCCCTGTCTGTTATCATGTGTAAAGCAAATTCCTATTAGAACTGAGCACTAAAGCTACATGTACAGTAAGTTTTTTGAATCCCCAGGAGCCTAAGTGGACTAAATGTGTAGTTGATACTGGTGTACAGTTTTTACCTCACCCTCCAAGCGTTCCTTTATTTTGTTGTGGTGGAAGGAAAGGTTTTTCGGTTGGGGATAATTTCTGGTTTGATACAAATGCTCTACAAAAACTCTCTGCCTTAGAATTTCACTAACAGTTCAACCCCTGCACCTTCTCTCTTCAATTTAAACATCTTTGATCCCAAATCCATGAAATGTGTGTATCTAGGAATCCATTACACAAAGAATTTGAGTGACGGCTGGCAGCCTTGTTTTGATTGGTGGCTATAGCAGTTTGCCCAACTCTTTGGGATTTCATCTGCATGTGAGCTTGTGTGCACATTTGAGTATGTGCCAGTGTGTGCATGTCACTGCACTTGTGTATGGGCTGTGACAATGTTGATAGGTGTCACTACCATCTTTGATTACAGCCCCAGCAGATGGGCTTTGAATTCGGCAGGAATCAAAAATAAGTGTAGAAAATCTCACCTCCAGAATGGCAATGTGTGGTAGGCATGTGGTCCTACACAGCTCCCCCGGGTAGCCTGGACACATACGGAAGCATCATAGATCATATTGAATGCCTGCTCCACAACCCTTTTAAGCTCCCTTTTCAATTGTGATGTATTGGTATAGAAGGTTCAGTGACCGGGAAGGGTAGCGGGACAAAATTAATGATTGTGATGCGAGTGTCACTTTATGTATTTTGGTATAATGAGTATGCATGCAGTACTACTGTCTGATAAATTGTGTCTACCTATTTGTCTGTCTTTCTGTTTGCTGTTTGTCTATCTATTTAAAAACCTACCTGCAGCTTTTACAATGACCTGCAGGTGAGCATTTGACTCATGGCTGAGCCCCAAATAAAGATAATTGTAGTTGTCAAAATAAGATAAGATATACGAGCATAGACTACTTTTTGCAGTAATAAAATAAATCAATTTTGAATATGATCCTGCTTTGGGGATGATTACATTACCCTAGTCACTTTGCTATCAAAGCAAATGTTGGAAACAAACCAAAATTGTGGCCAGTTTCATTTTCCTTAAATCTGAGTGGCCTATCAAGAACAATTATATTCTAAAATTTTTTATTTAATGTTATTATTACAACGTTATTATTATTAAATCATTAGCAATCAGTAAATAATCTGTTGCCTTGAGAAGTTTCGGTGGTACAACAGGAGCAGAAGCCAGATTGGACATTTGTATATGGTATAGGGTATACACATTTCTTTTTCTTTAATCTTTAATTAAACAATTGCTTACTGTAGGCTTGAAATGTAAAAAAAATCAATGAGTTTCGAAAAATATACTCCTAAGAACTTAGGCCAGAAGTATACCCTGTGAAAACAAACTTCACCAGACAGTGGTTGATTTTTAAGACGTCTGATGTTAAAAGAAGAGTATGAGCCAGTATAAACCAAGCAGAAAAGTGTACTCTCTTTATAAGTTTGACAACATTTGACTTATAATATGTTAACTTGAGTTTATAAGTTATAGATTTTGTTGATGTGGTCTTGTATATATACACACACACACACACACACACATATATATATATATATATATAAGGATCTATATTGAAGCAACAGACACAGACTTATAATAGATTTATGCCATTGTTAGCAGTCTACAGTATATCTGTGCACTAAAACGTGGCATATATTAAATCATTTTGATCTATTGTGATAGTAAAAGTTCACACTGTTAGCTAACTAATCATAAGCACAGTGACTTCCCAAGGCAGCCTACAGGTACTGCAACTAACGTGAACTCTTATTAATTGTGTAATGTTAAACAATGGTTTAACTGATGGATGTGCAGTTGCAGTCTTTTGCCATAGTCTGTACCAAAACTGCATTAACACACCTCCACTTGCACCACTTTGCTCAACTTGGCACATTTAGGTTAGTATGCAGCAATGAAATAACCAAACAGGTGCAGGGTGACCACACACATCACTGACAGAGCATATAGCAAGTATAAGTAAAGATTCAACTCCTAGATAGCAGCAAAAGTTGGATTTTCACTCTTTACCTGCCTCTTCTCCCCGATCTGTATCGACTTCAGTTTGCAATCTACAATATATCCCAGGACCACTTTTGACAACCCTTCCCCCAAGAGAACCTTTTATCCAGCTGTTGGTTTCATATGAAGCGGATATATGACGTATTGAAGAGACACTAATATATGTATAGCGTTTAGACATCAAACAAGGATGACATGATCAGGGGCGATTCCAGGATCTTTTAAGTGGGGTGGCACAGGGGGGACCAATCAGTCAGATTGATCTATACATTGGACAGGATAAAACAACACAATGCAATTCTGCTAAATAAAACATCACATTCATTAATAATTTCACTTCTTTTCATTTTAAACAAATTGTATAACCAAATACAATACACATTTTATATAGGCTCAGTCTGCCACTTTAAAAAAAGCAATCGGGGGGGCAATCATATTTCATTGGGGGCCAGGGGCCACCCCGTGCCCCCCTTCTAGCCCCACCCCTGGACATTATCCATTTGATATAAATGCACCCCAATCAAGAAGATGTCATGCTAATGAGGAAAGAAATACATAAACGTAGATTACCAACAGAAAAAGAAAAAGATGAGCCGAGATAGTTCTGAGTCACCAGAAACTGTACACAGTGAAGCCAGGAAAGTTGATGTTAAGTAAATAAAGATATATATATATATATATATTATACCTCACCTCAAAAGCAATAATTGTGATATGTCATGACTATGTTTAAGTAAATTCAGTAAATAGTCTGTGTGATAAATTGTAATAGATTGACAAAAAAAAAAATGCACTACCTCTCCGTGCTGCACGTCAAATAAAGACATCGGGTCCCACTGCAACAGCAGTGTAGCAGCTGTTGAGAGTGTCTCCTCCAACTCATTACCAAACCTCCACCTGTGACTTCCACCTGGATACACTATCAGTTCCAATTTCCACTGTAGGCACCCCACCTGGAGAGTGAAACACCCACTAGACTGTCCCCTGAGGCAAATTCAATGTACTTGTATCCACTCAAACAAATCTTGTAGCCCTCCCAATGACACCATTACTGCTACCACAAACACAACTGACTTATATGTATTAACTTGCTATTATTATTATTATTATTAGTATTATTATTATGGTTCACCTTTTAAGACTTTGTATGTTGTATGACTTTGGCACCTTTCTCTATTACTGGTAATACTGATGTTTTCCTTCCCAATTTTTGTCAGGGTAACACAAACTATCCTGTTGAGGGCCGGAAAGTGTATTAGTTTTTCCAAGTGACAAGTTAGGTCTGTGGTCATTTTGTTTGAGGAGTGATGAGTGCTGAAATGTCTCTTTGAACCCTGCGGTATAATACAAAAAAAGGAGAGGAAATGACTCTCTTCTCTCTCCATCACAACAGCAATTTTCTTGGGCTCGTTCCGCCTGCCTTATGAAGAGATCCGGGACATTGTGCTGCAGGTAGACGAGGAAAGACTGAGCGAATCACTCATCCAGGTAAGACTGATGTGCAGTGTGGTGTGTTAGTTTTTTCACACACACACATACACACACACACACTTATTTTTACCCTCTGAAAAATGTGCGTGTGTGTGGCAGAGAGGGTGAAAGCGACTTTCTGTACACGTTCATGTGAAAAGATAATTTTTGAATTTCAGTGTATGGCAGACAGATTGGTGACCCCATTTTACACCTGGTATGGTCTGTTTTTGGCACAAGTCTGTCTCCTCATTCTTATGTGGACCATAGAGACCCCCCATTCATCCTGTTATAATAGATGATGAAGGACAAGTCTTGGCAAAGTCTCCCCAACTCCACCTTCCTTTCTTCTTGCCTTTGTCTTAAACCATAATTGATGAGCTTCCAAAAGGCTAATTGTTTTTGCTCCAATTTTATTTCTGTTTTTCTTGTCTCAGAAAGCATTAATTGAAAGCAGGGCAGGTGTGTCTGAGGTGAAGATGCATCGCTGGACATCGTGCGCCTCAATTACACTAATAACTGATTCCTGCACTGTCCTTGTGTTAAACACAAAAACAGCACTGTTATCTTTTGTTTCAGTTTTATTTTTAGACGTTGGAGTTGTACATTTTAAGAGTTAGCCGCACATGGATTTCAATATAATAGTTATAGTGTTTTGAGTGTCTGTGCAATAATGGTATTTATGGTATTTATTTTTTTCCAACCAGCAGTGGGCATCATTCAAGTGCAGCTTTCAAGCTGAAGTTCAGTGATCTTTCTTACCTTAAAAAATAAATAAAAATACATAGATAAACGCATTACTTTTGTGCTGATATATGTCCTTTCTGACATGGCTTATCAATCAACACTTGCACAGGAGCTCTGCTTCCTCCCCATTGCTTGGATCCGAGACACTAGTAAAAGGTGGTGAGGATATATATATATATATATATATATATTTAGTTGGGGCCTATCTTGAGAGATGCCCTGTAGGACTGTTATTTTGAGCTGTTATAACGTTTAATTGACTAGCAATCTGGCAGAAAGTACAGCGTGTACGTTATGATATGGCAGACCCCCCTCTGCTTTGTGAAGGAGGAAGAAAGTTAAAGTGTTGACCTTTTCCCACCTTCAGCCTTTCCACAAAAAAGTAGAAATAGTGTATATCTGCCAACAAGGCAGCTGTGGCCCCATCGCATCCCCACCAGGGCTTCGTTGAGCACAGCACTGAACAAATGGTTGGACTGGTTTACAATATTCTGGTTTGCTTACAGGGAAAAATAACTAGTCCATCCAATATCAAACAGCTAGCAATAAACTGACCTTGACCAAGCTACCGACTCCAATCAGTTATCAATACTGTACTTAACACTTGAATAGTTGAAACTCGTTGTCCAATTTCTCAAGGCTGTTATTGTAGGTAATATAAAAGTCCTTGGCACTGAACCAAGATACTGATATAGGCTGTGATAAACAAATCATAGCTAAACCTAACCAACAATTGCAGATGATTAAAAAAATAAATAAATACACAGTCCATTCACAGATAATATCAGTGATGAACTCACTATCATACAGGCATCAGCTGTAACCTTTAATCTCTTTTGTTTAACAAAAATCCATGTGAATCAATGCATGCCAGGCGGTCAGGGATAAGTAACAAAAATTAGTTTTATTTTTTTTCACATGTATGCGTCTTTTGTGAGGGTTTCCGTTTATCGCCATTACCTCTTCCATTTCCCTCCTTAATAAATGTGGAGCATGACAATAAAGCTGCTAAAAAAGATGAAAGGCTCAACAACGCTCATGAGAACAAGTGTGTGAGTCAGCGTAGGCATCTGGGAACCGAGCTAATGTCACAGAGTCCATGGGGAGGCGAGAGGACCAACTGAGTTAACTTATCGGTGCAGAAGGAGCCCACATCTGGCAAGTGTGTCGCTGCTGGTTAGATAACGATGCTAATGACAAAGTAAAGCCTAGACTTGACAAATAGGACAACACTTAAAACATTTTTTTATTTACTTCCAATATACCATGTCAGTGTTTTTCCCTCCTTTGAGTGTAGTGTTTTACCTATAATTGCTCAATTAACCTGCAGTGTTTCTCAGTTTAGATGTGCAACAATAATACTCATTAGTATTGCTGAATAAAGCTCTAATCACAATTATTTTTTAATTCTCCCATAGCTTTAATTTCCCCCTGCAGTTTTGCTCTTACTAATATTTTACAATGTTATTTATATTTTTCAATGTTGAGTATTTACAATGGGTAGATCGCTTGAGAATCAAACATAAACAAATAATGTGTATAATGTATATGAAGGCTTCTCAGAAACCTTTGAGTGGCAATCTAGGCTTTCTCCTTTTGAATTTGATTATAACCCAGTAATCATTTAATGGGACAAAGTACATTCGACTACGACCTCAGATCAGACAAGACACCATGCTGAATTTAATCATATTACTAAGCAGAGGAAAAAAGATGAAGGGAAAGCAGACATTTATTCTAAAGTACTTAGAATGTAAGAGGGAGACATGGACACAATGCAATATCAAGATATGAAATGATTATCTGGATATAAGATTTTGGCCATTTGGCAAGAAAAGTTAAAATCTTTATTTATATGAAAATGTCAGATTGTATACTTAAACAACCTTCCTGGTGAAATAAGAGTTAAATGATTGTAGAACAAAATCATGCAGATATGAGCTCAGAAATTTGACAAGGAAGCAAGCGACACACGCCTAAGAAATACAGTTGGAGCTATACAGGAGGCACTGGAGTGGTGCAAAGAGACTTCCTGCTGGGTGACACAGTCCTGAGTGTGGGCTCCATCTGCACAGTGCTCATCACACTCATTATGCTGATTTATCACTACACCACCCACTTTCAGCCACACGCCAATCACCATTTATCCACGTGGACAACTGCACATACAGAGTAGAAGGATGCATCTGCACGGCTTGGGAAATACTAAAAGGAGATGCATTTACCATCTTGCATATTTCCATGTAAGAAGCAGTGGGCGAATGTGTGCACATACAATAAAAGTAAATAAATAATGGAGTTGAAATGGTGAAAGAAAGAAGCAAATAAACATATTTAAATAAAAGGTATATGCAAGATGAAACCTATATTGACCTTTATCAGCCATTGGTTAAGTAATATAGTAGTGTGCTCTTGCAGTTGTAGTTTTTATAGCTTGGTGCCACCTGTTGCTTTTGTACTGAGCAATTAAAACATTTAATAGGTTTGCCAAACAAAAAGGACTTATTACTGGGACATGACAATGGCAAATATTACAATGCATAGTTTCTGAATAACCTACTGCTGCAAACTTTATTGACACAGGAACCACTATCAGTAGTTAAATAGAATCACTCTATTTATATATATGTTGTTGGTTTGATATCCATGCTTTTCTGAACATTTTTATCAGCTTATACAAATTGTTAGTTATTAATGAACACTCCAACCTTGAAACAGTGCTACTGTACTGTACCTGGCAGTTTTACAAAGCTCTCCTGTATTCATGTCCTCTGCTGAAGGGATCTGATAAACAATGGCTCGGTTTAACTGGTTTTGCATCACTTGATACAACAGGAAAATAAAACAAGACATAACTTTGCCCAGTTCAAATTTCTCCCTTTGCATTATTTTGCAAAGACGAGTGACCAGCAAGCGGGTTACTGATAAATGGAGGTAATAGTGAAAATGGAAGGAAGAGGTGTTCATAACGCATCTGAAACTCTGTAACTCAATCTTATTATCTTTTTTCTCAGTCGACATGTCTAATGTAATGATTTGTCTGCAGAATGTGGCAGTGCGCTGGCCTTGAAGTACCTCTACAATGTGTCACCCTGGCAGAGTGGATAGACAGGAGTTGATTGGCTCTCCTTATTCTGCATTAGGGCCCATCAGCGCCTCAGAGATGATGTACACATCCCTGAATGGTGGCAGACAGTCCTGGCTCTCACCATTCATCCAGACTCCATATGAATCTTTACAATTTGTTGCATGCTTATTTATTTTAATCGCCATGCGACTAGCGCACAAACATACGTTCAGCACATGCAAATGGATAGATAGTGTCAGTTATCCCCTCTGTCTTCTAGTCCCTGCACAATTCTGTCTTTTATCATCCACCCAATTCATGTGTGCAATTCTATACACATGTGCAAACACTTTTGCATTAGGGCTGTGTATTGGCAAGAATCTGGCGATACGATATGTATCACGATACATGGGTCACGATTCAGTATATTGCAATATATTTCGATACTGTGTGTAAGGCGATATATTGGGATTTTTTTAAAGTATATTTTTAGAAAAACTAATATTTAAAAAAAGACATGATGTTCATAAAAGTCAAAGAAGTTTACTTTAGGTAAACAATTCAGTACACAGAAAATCAAACTGCCAGTTTGGAATTGTGGTTCACAGGTTCTTAGTGAGCTAATGTTTATATGCTAAAGTAGGCCAAAGCCTTCAGCCATAGCTACATTGTTAGCTTCTAGCAAAAAGTCAGGCACTGCTAGACACCGTTAGGCACCGTTAGGCACTGTTAGGCACTGTTAGGCACTGTTAGGCACTGTTAGGCAAGGACACTAGTGGTGCGTCTCAGCATAGCCATCAAGGGTAGGGGGTTTAAACACAACATAAACATTGCCTTTTTGGAAATCGATACAGTATTGCAAAATAAAATATCGCAATCAAGTGTATTGATTTTTTCTTACACCTCTAGTTTGCATACAATCTTTCTCTCACTCTTTCTTTCTCCATCTCATTTGCCTACAATATTCATAGTGCTGGTGGACAGAGGTCACTTTTGTGTATAGGTCAGCTTCATCAAATTCCAAAAGACATCAGAGCCACCCCACTATGATACCCTGTATAACAATGAGATGAAGAGGACAAGAAGAAAGACAAGAATGAACGTTGGCTCAATGAAAACAGATTCAGCCTCAGAAAGCTTGGCAAAGGTCTGCTTTTAAAGGGCTGACAGCCTGACAAAGCTTTTCATCACTATTGTTGGCTGGCAACAGAAGTGACATGGGAAGGTTCTGTAGATGGTGTTTTTGTGTGAAAGAGTCGGGCATGTGCGCTCTGGGCTTCAGGGTCCTGGTTGCCTTGTGTTTGCATTTGCTTTGGCACTACATGATGTCCAACACCCCTAGTTCTTTTTAGTATCACCCTGGCTAAGTGTGTATACCTCACTCACATTGTTTAAATCATGATGTCTGACACTATCTACATAAACTGGCCCTTACCCTAACCCATTACATGGCATTACAACTGGAGTTATTATTAAATATTATATTATTATGTGGCTATGCCTGCGACCTTGCTGTCATTGACTTGAGTTGGCTCTCCTTTGGTATTTTGATTTCTCTAAAAGTCCCAAAATCCTCTTTGCCTCAGGGAGAAGGCGGTATTTGGTCCAATGCCCTTACAGTTCCTGCCAAAAGAACACAAGGAGGCCAACCAATGGCCAGATTATTAATTATATATATTAAAAAAGCACTTGTAAACTTGAATAGTTTATGGTGTAATCAACTTGTACACATGCAGTGGGTTACTCATAATAGCTCACTGGCAAGGTTGCTATGATGTATTAGGCTGAGAACACAAGTGTAGGGTGTCTTATGACATGTAATCATTACCATTTTACTCATATTATGTTGTTATAACAGTGTCATTACTTACCTAAGATTTTTTAAACACAGCCCACATAATTTAGTTTTTTTTGTTGTAATGTAGAGCAATGCTCATGTTTTTGATTTGTCAGTGTTTTACATTAGGTTCAGCAGCAGTGTTAGTCCAGCTGTTGCACATTATTATAAAAGCACAATTTATTAAGATGAGCGAAAGTATCAACAACGCTAAATTATCAGCAACAGTAAGTGGAAGTGAAAAATAATGTAAATAACATTAATTATATTATAATTGGATCAACATCAGCTTTTTTGCACTTCTGGTTAGACGCAAACTGCATTTCGTTGTCTTTGTACTTGTACTCTGCAGAATGACAGTAAAGTTTAATCTAATCTAATCATACATTATGTCCTTCATCCTGATTAGGTTCCAATTGAGAGAGCGAGAGAGAATTTGAAGGTTTATCTGCCTAAGTAGTGTTAACTAAGAGTGAAATATTTATGCACTGAATCATTTTCACAATTTGGTCGGGAGATGTGTCATAGTAAATTATTGTATATTCGGGAACTGTAGTGACAATTTAGACCAAATTACTTTAAGTGTGTAACATATTATGTTGGAATTTCCATTTCAAGGTGGCTAAGGTGCTAAGGTGTACTAAGCTGGCCCATTGTGACGATGAAGCACTGCTGAAAACGCTTTTCTGTTGTGGAAATGGTCTCTGGAAAATCTTTATCTAAGTACAAGTGGCTGACAATGTTGGTATTTTTTTATAACACATGGTTTGCAGTCTCTAGGAGGAACTTTTTCCAAAGGAGTCATGATTAAGTTGTGTTGGTTTCAAGGAATTTAGATTAATGTTTACCAAGTGTACTCTCCAAGCTCTCCAAGCTTCTTCTTTTGTCTTGCCACTTTTTTATTATTTTTGTTGTACAATAATTCTGCTGGACTACCTTGCATTCCCTCGTTGCTTAATTGGCATATCTTGGGAGATGTTAACAATGAAATAACAGTTAACACATGTTTAAATTTCCGACAATACATTCAAACCCTCGTATAATGCCCCCCAGACAAATATGAGCTTTTTAAGGTCTAATCAGCTTTTCTACCTCCATCATGCAAAAGCAGGCCAAGGTTCCTCATGCTCTATATATAGTAGTGGTTGCAGTGAGTCCCTGTGATGTCCAATTATGGCCCATAACCATGTCACATCAAAGCTCATCACTACATTGACCTCAGTTTATTAGAGCTAATGCACAATCACAAAGGATTTATTGTTGGCAACTTAAGTCGGCCACTGAAGTTCAAAAGTTACATAAAAATATACACGGGAAGTTATTCAAATGCAGACTTCTGCTGCACGTCATAAAAATTACCTCACATCGAGTCCATATCTTTGGGCTTGTCAGGATTTTCTTGTGTTGAGCTTTTTGGGAACAGGGTTTTCCAGTGCACTTAACTTACTATATATTTTTAAATAAGTGCTTGACTTTAACCCTAAATAAATTGTGTGACAGAAATACTAACAAGTCTTGTAAGTGGGTGTGGGTGCAGGAATATTCAAACTATTCTTCTATTGTAACACTTGATCCAGTTATTGTAAAAAAAGCTTGCACTCTAGTGCTTTAAATGCTTTCCATGGGTATAAAGTAATGATATGTAAAATGTATGTAATGTTAAATGTATATCAAGCAATATTTTAAAAACACACATTGTTCGTCATTTCTATGTTTATTAACGAGTGATAATGAAAAGTTGTGCATTATAACACTGAGATTAGGATTTCAAGATGCAGGCCCACAGGCCAAGGTGACCTGAACCACTTCCATGTAGCTAAAGAAAGAAAGAGAGAGAGAGCGAGAGAGAGAGAGAGAGTAGTGAATTGACATAGAAATTCACACACAGACTGAGGATTTATTTCAAACAAACCATAAAAGCAGTTTTGTAGGCTGCTGCAGAGCTAGCTATTTTTCCCCACCCCTACTCAGAACATGCCATGTGATCTAGCTGCTTGAAATGAGGGAGTCATCACTAAATGTTTAAGCACGCCCAGTTTTTGGTGTGTGTGGTAAGCTAACTCTTGTCAGCGGATGATATGGCCCTGGGGGCTTGTTTTGCGGAATATCAGAGTAGCTTCTTAATGTTTAATGTCTGCCAGTGTATTTTATATTACCCCATCTCCTTTTCAAAAGGAAAGGCTAATGACTAACACTGCACCACCGCTATTCATTTGTAATTATAGTGTCCTACGTTGTGTGCAAATACACATATAAGAATATCAAAGAAATGCAGTGAAGTGTCCAGCATCTCTTGTATTTAAACTCAGCATGTCTTAATGAGTATAATTTTGAGTACATACTGGTTGACATACCAGGCTTTTAAGTAAACAGTGAGACAAACTTGTATTAATTTTATGATTTAAGGTGAGCAGTAGGATGTTCCACATATTACATTGATTTTTGCACAACCTTATTCAGCATGGAAATCTATGTCAAGGTAAAAAGTATGTAATACTGCAAACATACAGTAATATAGTTTTTTAGAATTTGTGTCGCATCATGTGCACATTTGTGTAGTCATTATACCATATGTAAGGACATATTAATGGGTCAAACCAACACCTACTGTATATACATATTTCATATGTCTAGACTTCCAATGAAGTGAAAATAATGGAGCTTCTAACTATCTATATACTGCCACATATTTTAGCAAGAGCTATGCTAAGTTCTCTTTTACTACGGCCACAATATTGTGACTCAAAAATGCATTTCTTTTCTCAAAAATCTGTTATTATTGCAGACTTTTTGTGGTCTGCCTTCCCTACCTAAATTAAATGTGCTGTTGTAGTATGAACACTCATTTAAATTACATTTGTTTCATTCATGTGGCTGTGTTTTATTTAATATAATTTCAAACTATGAATTGACACAATACCACAGTGGCTGGCATCCAAATAAGGATGAAGCAGGGACAGTATGTGCCCAATTGGGCCCTGTGTGTAAAATAAGCTCTATATAGTTCCGCCCTTCAGGAAATGCATACATGAATATTCTTGCCAATTATTTTCACATATACATATATATTAAAAAATAATAATGTTCCCTTCCTTAAAAATGGCTAATTACATAGTGTGTCCCAGGAAATCATAATACACACTGACTAGGTTGTCTCACAGTAAACCCCAGCGTTGTCAGCTTTCGGCTTTGCACTACTTCTCTTCACCTCGCCATGGCAACAACCTTTCCGCCAGGTCTCACAGGAGTCCTTCCTACTAGCCATGCTTGTTATTATTGTTTATCTCTCTTGTCAATCACCCAGATCACCACGATGCTCATTCATATGCATGGACCATCATTACACGTGGTAGCTCATTGGCTGCAGGGTCTGGCAGTGCCCATGCCAGCCTTTGTTCTCTGCTGTAACAACAGGTGATTGTAGCAGCCTGGCACATTGTCGGGCATCATTTGCATGGTGTAAAAATGCACATGTGGGGCAAGGTGATAAGTATGGCAATGCATTGGGCCTGTTGGATTAGAGCTTAAGCAGGAGAAATTGGGTCCTCCTTGGGCTTAATTGTGGTTTATTTTGGCACACAGCACAAAACTTTCTTATGCATCAAATGCTAATTTAACAATTCAATGTTAAATACATTATGCTGATTAGGTAGGGCTGAAAAAATAAGACAGAAAAGGAGAAGTATTAGAGTAAACACAGTAAAGGCAGGGGAAAGAGAGGCGAGGCTTGGTGCAATATCAAATGCACCTCAGAAATTGATGGCCAGGACCCAAGGTACTACATGTTCTTTGCACTTATCATCACCACACTGCTGATCTTTAGCTACAGGTCAGGTACTCTGTCCCCAGGTTGAATATTGATTAACAGCTCACACACACGCACACACAGGCTTATACACACACACCCACCCACACACAGACAAGTTTATGCACAATGCAGCACAACAGTTACATTTTGATTAGGTGGAGTCCATGCAGTCTCTCCTCAGGCACACTGGGTGCTGTATTTTCTTAACCAAGCAACGTTTGTTTTCTGTTTTCACTCTCCAATTTAGTGTCTTTGTTTCTGTGACAGATGGCACATCACTCATACAGACACTCTCAGACAGAAGACTCCACAAACAAATTAATTTATATTACTGCTTTGCATGCTAGCTCTCTTCTTATTTCATTGACAGCCTCATTATATACTAGCACTGTATTAGGATGACTGTATGAGACATTGTCAAAGAAGAATAATCCCAAATGAGAGATGATCTCAATGCAGTGCAGTGAAGTGCATCCCCTTTTTTCCACCTTGACAAGTTTGTTTTTTAAGTCAATGCTCTGCATTTACCTTGTCTTCATGTATTAGGTTTTTATCAAAGTTTATGTCAATAAATTAGAATATGTGCATTCATATTATGAGGCATACTCAATATTTAAAAGCTCACAATAGATTCAGGTTAGAGTTGAATGAGCTTTAAACATTTTGTTTATTTATTTCTGTTTCTGTTTTTTATTTGTTTGTTTCTTTTCTGTCTCTGTTACTTCTCTCTATTCTTGTATCTTTCTTCACCAAATTCTCTCTGTTTATCTTTTTTATTTCTCTATGTGAACTCCTTATTTGCTGGGTTATTTTCCCTCTTAATCCTGCTTCACACCTTTCATGGCAAATGTAAGTGCTCAGGTGTGCACATTTAAAAAAAAAAAAAGAAAAACATATCCTCCACATTTCCTTCTAAAAGACACATTTAATGTCACAGTAAATATGTCAGATGTTCCAGCCCCAACCCTTAAATTAATCCATCCCCCCTCTATCTCTCTCTTAGCCTCTTTCCCTCCCTCTCACTGCGTTTGTGTCTTTCTCTCAAACTGCATTTCTCATTTAGTTTTAATGCAATTTTAGAATCTGTCACACTCAGTTTGTTGCCTGTCAACCTGTCACTGTAGCTTTGCTCATATTGAGATTTTAGGTGTTTGTACTGTTTGGCAGGGTTTAGATTCTGTAAGACTACAATGTCCTATATAACTGATGTTCATTGTTTAACATATTTACCTGTTAGACAAGATTTACCATTTATTGTTTGTTTTCATCTGTAGGTTCTCCTCTAATGTTGAGGTTAAATGTTGAAGACGTCTGCTTATATTAATGAACATTTTTAACCTGTATTGTTATTGTAAATGATTTACATATAATTTCATATTACACATGATTTTTTTATTTTGTTTTTATAAATTCTAAATATTCAGACGAGAAACGTAAAATTAAGAAGGGGCGCACTCCCATTATGTGTCAAAACTGTCCCAATTCTTGATAACAACAACTTGATAGCCTTTGTTTCACATATTCAGTAGTTTCCAGTTCTGTGGTTGTAACCTTTTGTTTAAGATGGATGCTGTCTACACCCCCAACCTATTGTGCTTTTACTAGCACTTATTGTGCTAAGTACTTTTTTCTCTTTTGACTCTTAAGCTTAGTTTGAACAAAATCTTTTGAAATCCTACATAATGTCTTTTTTGGAACTGTCAAGCGTTGGTTTTGGAATTTCTTGTTGTCTGTCTATTACTTTGTTATTGATTCAAACTGAAGTCTTTACTGATTTGCCGTGAGCCTGATAGGGAGCCTGCTGTGGTGTCACGGCACGGAGATGTTGATTCTCATCACAAAGCATGGGCAGAATACCACATGGTTCACTGTCTCCCAAAATTGAGGAGGAAATCAATTAAAAGGAGAAAATCACATCTGTCAAGCACATAGCAGACATGGCTGCTCTTGTGTCTTTGTTGTAGACCTCCCATAGGCCTAGCAGAGAAGAAAACAGTTTACTCAGATCATCATGTAGACTTCAGGTGATTTTCTCTCTTTTCACCTTTATTTAACCCAGTTTTAATAAGGACGTTATTGCTCTGAGAAAAGCTTTATCGATTGACATGTCTTAGACTATATCCAAAGCTTTCTTGTTTTTTTTTTTCTTTATCATTTTGACATTACTGTTGGGAATATGCTTCTCTGTGCTCTAATTATTTTTTCACAAGGTAGGTGTTGTACATGTTACACATTCTGGTCCACACAACAACATTACAATTCAACTTGGCTTAATGTACATTTTTGGAGCATTATAATTTGTGTGGAATAGTGCACACTTTTACTGACATTCGTTGTATTCTCAATATCAAAGCATTTTTAATTTGCACTACATTAGCACCTGCTGTTTTAACAGCATGCAGTGCTGTAAACTGTATGGTTAAGTGTGTGCCTAATACATGCCTAATACTCCCCTTTTAAACTGTATTAACTTGGCAATGGTTCACAGGTGCTTTGAAACTGCACTTGATTCACTGGAAGCTATTTGACAGCAGCAGAGATCAAAGAATGGAAGTGAAAGCCCTACAGATACTGTCATATTCTACAAAGTTTAGTGAACCGTAACCTGTATCTCATTACTTTTACACTCTCCTTTACCCTCACAACGGCTTGCATTCCTCAAGTACATCTTTCACTGCCTGGGTAGCAGTAGTGGAATTATTTTACCAGTATTGACTTTGCTTGTTTATTTCTGTACAGTATATACACCAAAATCGCACAATTCCAAGTTAAAGTGAGGGGAAAACACCAGTAACAGTGTTGCGAGGTTGTCTGAGTCCTGAGTTGACCTGCTGACAGTAAATCTATAATACATTGATGTATTAGTTACAATGGTTATAGTTTACAATGATATCCTTATCGGTTTTTGAATATGATAACCAAAAAACAATTATCTGTAAATTAATGTTATGGTTATTCTTTAAAATTGAATTTTATCACATTTTTACAGGCAGGCACATTGTGTATATTATTCATATATTTTCACACTGATGCAAATTATTTGTGCTTGTGCATGTGTTATTGGACTGCCTGCTTTCCCTGACAAATGGGAATTAATTGATTCTGATCTGTCTATTTAACATGTGGTTGATTGACGGCTGAATACATATTTTAATGATCCAACCCAGAATTTACAAAAGGCAGTTTTTGGGAGCTAGATAACGATATGCATAAAAATATACACTACTGGAGCAGTAGTCAGCAGAAGAAGAATACATCCAGAAATGAAGACCATAACTGTTGTTTGGTTGTAGGAGAGCAACTGCTGTGCCAGAACCTGGGAGCATTTCTGGGGGACAAAAAATACCCTTAGAACGGAGCATAATACTGAAAAGATATCCATGCACTTTAGTTGCACATTTTACATTTTCAGTTTCTGTTGACACATTAAGTCATAGGGCCCTATTTTAACGATCTGAAACAGTATCAAACGCCAAATGCAAGTAGCTTTGTGGGCAGATCTCGGGCGCTGTTGCTATTATACCAGCGGAATAGAGGGTTTTCACCGATGTCACGTTCTGGGTGGTAACCTGGATGCACGGCCATATTGGAGGCACTCGGTGTAAACAACTGAATGGAGTAATGGAGTATTGTGCACTTTGGATACTTTAATACTTTATGTCTAAACAACAGAAAAGCTCATCAAAACGCGTCCAAGATGCAAAGGCATGGAAGGACTTGGACCACAAAAAAAGGTACGATATTTTGAGAAATTACAGTTTACTGGCGGTGCAGATCCCTACAAGTTGGCTCCCTCTTCTTGGATCCATGGCAACCCGGTGATTCTTCCTTCAGTTGCATATCCCGATATAGTCAACTACATGGTTTTCTCGCCGAGCCCATACACAGCGGAAGACCTTAAATCCTACAAAAGTTTGGAGGCTTATAACCAGATGGTGTTTGGATGGGTGAGGGAGACGCAGTACCAAGTCATTAACGACCGTTGTGTTGTGAAGGCCAAAGTACGTAATGCAATAACGTCTTTAATCAACCTAACCTTAACTGTATGATATCATTGTGATACTCGAGGTGTAGCCAAGTGACTCTCAATAGTTATTTTTTTTCAATTCAAAGACCGAATAAGACAAAGTTTTCCCTCATAGATCCTGGTTGAGCTTTGCCAACCACAAGCGCCTCCTTTCCTCTGATAACTTCTGACATTCCTCTCCCTGGTTTTTAATAACTTTTAGAAGTCGATAATATTCCAAATGTTTTTCTCGGTCTGACCTATTGGTGCAACCTAAAACATGGCAATAATTACCCATTTTACTCTACTTCAGTGCCTGTTCTATGTTGTGATGCGGAGTACCTCCAACATGGTGACTTCGAGTCTGATGACGCGCCGTGAAAACCCTCTAGAAATGACTCTTGCGCCCGACGCAAATCTAAAATGGGTTGATCTGAAGTAGCTACATTACTCATAGGTGTGGTTTGGGCGTAACATGCAATAAACCAATCAGAGCGTTATCTCACATTCCCTTTAAAAGCAGGCACGCTTGTTCCAATGACGGATTGCTATTATACACTCTACATTACGGCCAAGCATGCACCCTTAAAATAGCATCTGAATAACGCGCCACTGACTTTAGACTAGGTTTTTCCTGGTCTGTGACGGAATTGTTTTCTGAAACTGCAAAATAGCACTAGGGAACGTTTGCGCCGGAACACGCCTCCTCTTTTTGCTGAACCGCCCCCGGGAGCGCAAGTTCATTCCCTATTTACCAAGGTGAGTCTGTGGAGGGAAAAGTCCGCTGTGCATCGGGTGCAAAATAGGAACGATACATGCGTCGGTATACAAAATTAATTGTGCTGGGTGCAAGATAGAACCTATACTATTCTTGGGCACATTTTCTGTTGGTTGACGTAATGTACACACATTTTTGACTAAACTAAACCTGTGATGAAGTTGCTTGTTAACTGTACAATCAAATCAATCACAGCATTGTATTTGCAACAAAAGCTGTAAGGGCAGGGACACTTGCATCAACAAATTTACCATAACATGTATTTGTATTTTCCAGCAAATGTGCCACATCCATTTACCAATTATTGTATATATTCACTTTTTTCACCAATTTAACCTACAATTTGTTTCTATTTTTGACAAAATGATACTGAGCAGAATAACCAGGTTTTAACCTGAACATCCAAATGTTGCTGTTGCAGTTTGCTTTGTTGGTGGATGGTGTTTCTTGGCTCGTGTGCTGATAAGTAGCGCCTTCATCTTCGCCCAAGGCGGTAAATGAATGTGTAGTGTTGCTAGCATACTTCCAGTAATCTCCCCTAGACTGCTGTGTGTGTCTGGTGGCGTGTGGTGAGGAGTCTGGCCCAGCATCATCACCAAGTCTCCCACATTGCCACACATATGGTGCTGCCTTTGTGTCAACTGTGCTCTGTGGGGTCTCTAATAATTAACAAGATGACAGACACATGAAATGACAAGCACAAGGTGGATTCGATTTTCCATTACCTATTCTTCTGTCTGTGTTTTTCAGATGCGTTTAACTGTAGCATTTTCAATGTTTTAATTTCACCTCTCTCAAAACTTTCAATCCATTCCTAATGTAATTACAAAGGCAACTTTGGAAATGGCAAATCCAATGAATGACATTAGTTTTGTGTGTATGTATGTTTGTAGATGTAATCATGGTATTCTGCATGCTGACAAATTACTGTCGAGTATCAAAAGCACAGCTTTACTGGAAACAGAAACATACATTATTACAGCTGGAACACACTGCACGCATAAGTGTCGCGTAGCGTATATACGTGCCTGATCGTGCGCCTGATCTCTCTCTCTCTGATAGAAAGACAGGATGAATGGGGAAAACTGTGCTAATTGTAGCCTGTGTGTGTGTGTGTGTGTGTGTGTGTGTGTGTGTGAGTGTGAGTGTGTGTGTGTGTGTCAAGTCAAGACAGATCCGGCTGTACTGTGGTCTTCCTGTATGTGATTACCTGCCTGGCTTGACACATACGCTCGCGTATCACACGCTACGCGCCCGGTGTGGCCGGACAGATTGGATAACATGGGCGCCAAAATAAAAATAACTGTGCTATGCTTCTGCGTCGAAATGACCGCGTACCCCCGCAGACCCCTGTGCGTCGCCGCGAACCCCTCTCTGAGCGACGTGCACCTCCAAAAATGTGTAACTTCACATCGAGGCGACGCAAACCGCAAGGACTGTGATTGTTCAGCTCGTCCCGTATGTTGATAGTCGGTGTTTCAAGCAGCCTACTGTGGGGAGTAGCAACATGCTAGTTCACTGACATAAGCTTTGCAAATAAACTCAGACGTATTTTGGTTACAATGATGGGGTTATCCGTTTGTAAAGTGTCTATATGTCAGTAACGTTTTCAAATTAGCACTTCGCCAGCAAGCAGTACTTTGTGGGCAGTTGTGCTAAAGTTTGCTTGCTAACATAACATAAACTGGCTAGCAGACACTTCGCAAATAACCTCGGACTTATCACCCCCTAACGTTATGGCGGTTAAATGCACCGCAATGCAAAGCAACCCCGACGCAGAACTCCGAAAGGGTCACGACGGCGTAGGAGCAACGGTGTAGCTATGGTGTGGAGTTGACGCAGAAGCGTAAAACAGCCTTTATGCGTGCAGTATGTTCCAGCTGTTAGAAATGTGCTGAAATACATTCAGCAGGCTCTGCCAAGAACACTTTTTTCTTCATATCTACAGTATATTATGCTAAACCAGACTCAACTCAAATGGAAAGGCACTGTAAAAGACTTACTTTACAAGGGTGAAAACATTCCCCTTATTGTTCATCTTTGCTCAGGAAGCAACGCCAGAGAAGAACAGCCTAATTAATCGGATTTGCCACAGTATTAGCAATGACTATTGTAATGGATGAATGGTTTGCTCCTGTGTTGATGACGTTCCACTCAGAATCAACGATACATTTTCAAGGAGAACTTTGTTACTAATCCAGCTACTGATGTCCCTTAGAGTTCAAGAGAAACATTTTATATGCAATGCATTGCACTCTATCCCGTAGACTGGCCCATCTTTGCTTGTTCACTTGGAGTTTTATTATAGTTATACTTACATACACCTTACTTTGAATAGGATCAATCTTTATATGTTTATGTAGTTGATACTACACATTTTAAAACTTAAAGGTTCAGTGTGTAGGATTTATTTGCATCTAACTGAACAAACTGAAACTTCTCCTGTGTGTCAAGCGTGTAGGACAACTATGGTGGCTGACGCAAAAATGTTAATATCCCTCACTAGAGCCAGTGTTTGGTTTGTCCGTTCTAGGCTACTGTAGAAACATGACGCTGCAAAATGGCAGACCCACTCCGTGTCTAGATTTACAACTTTTTCACGTTATTATACACTAATGAAAACATAGTTATAAATATTATATTCCATTTCTGCCAATAGATCGCCCTAAATTCTACACATTAGACCTTTAACACTACATAAAAAGCAAATTATCAAATCTGTTGAGGTTTTCAGGAACAGCTAAACATGCATTTCTGTCAACAGTTCAACTTAAAACTCTAATTAAAACCTACATACCTGAACAAAAATAATAATAAAAACAATATTTTGCCTCTCTATGAAATAGTCATGACTTATATAAAACAGAATCATGAAGTGTGTCTTTACAAAAAGTCAGAGTGAATAATTATCAACATTAGCTTTGTGCTGAATACAGTATATTCATTGCTCTCAACCAAAAGGAGACATAAAAGGAAAACCATATACCCAGTCATCATTTAACTTCATCCTTAGAAATCCAATTACACAAATATGTTGTTTTTTTTTGTCATCAACAATCCTTTCTGACTCTGCTGATATGATCAAAAGCCTTCATTATCATGGCACCATTGCTTGCTGCAGACCCTAATTGGAGCTTCAGCTAAAGCAAGCAACATTTGATATAATGGCTCTCTCCCAAACAGGAATGCCAGGCCTGCATTATGGCTTACATTTTATATTGCTGCATTCCCTGGGGGAAGGACAGAGATGTCATCATTAGTGGGCAGTAGACACTGGCCGTGGTGCTAGGGTCTATAGAGTGGTCAGCCAGGCCCGTGGCCCAGCAGCAGTGTCTACTCTCTGTTTTTACTGTCTGGGCTCCCATCTCGCCACGTGACCCTGCGCCAGTTTGCTTCCACTGAATACATTTGGGGAGCTAATGAGAAGGGAAGTTTTGTGAAGACCTGACAAAGGGCACATCTTCCTCTTCTTCTTTTCCCCTGAGAAAAGAGGAAGAAGTCACTGTGGTCAATTGTATTAACTTTGCTGACCTTCACACAAACAATTAACATTTACAGAAAGCACAGCCCCTCCCATTATCTTTCTCATCTCCATCTTAATCTTCAACCTCACCAGCAGCTTTTTTGTTGTTGCTACTTCTGCAAAGGGAAATTAACAGATAAGTAGCAAAATGATGGCATACCCGTTGCATGTACTTTTAAGACAATTGCAAGGTGATGTGGATTATGCAGTAAAAGGTCAGTTATCTGAAGGTCCCTGACATGTTCGGTAATTGGCTAATGGCCACCACTGTCACAGTAAAAAGCCAACTGTGAGCAGTGACCTCACCTTATCCTTATCCTTCTACTAGACCATCAACAAACCTCTTTGACTGAATTCTGGTATAATAAAGATAGAAATATGGGATGAAAATGTTTTTCTTTGACATTGTCAGAACCCAAAGGAAGTCTTCCATATAATCTGTATTTGTTTACAGATGTGTGACACGTCTTACATGCAAGTACTTGTTCTTTTATGGTTCTAGAAAAGTCCATCCTACTTTAATGCTCAAACTGTTGCTGATATGAAGCAACTGCATGTCTATGAAAAGTTATCTTTCAAACTGTTAGCTAGTTGAGGTGAATTTTATCCTGACATAGACAGAAAATGAGATTCTTATTAACATCTCTCTCTCTCTCTCTCTCTCTCTCTCTCTCTCTCTCTCTCTCTCTCTCTCTCTCACTCGGTCTTTCTTTCTGTGTGTGTGTGTGTGTGTGTGTGTGTGTGTGTGTGTGTGTTTGTCTGTCTGTGTGTGTGTGTGTGTGTGTGTGTGTGTGTCTGTGTCTGTGTCTGTGTTTGTGTGTGCTTTCCCATTTCTAGAACCTGATAAAGAACCTGCCAGAGCAGAAAGAGCTGAATTCGCTAGCGGAACTAAAGGGTGAATATGAAGAGCTAGTGGAGTCAGAGCAGTTTGGCATTGTGGTAAGTATAATTTCCTGGTGACTACTGGATCGTCCCAAGAGAACACACAGTATACACAATCATACTCCCGGTCTGCTATAGTCAAACACTTGGAAGCATGCACAGTTGAGAAATTCAGTTTTTTTTTCATTATTGCTCACTCTCTCTGTATCTCTATACCTCACACAGAGTCACACTGGAATTTAACACCTTTGTCTGTCTTCCTTCATCTTTGTTTCATGCACTATTTTGTGGGGGTCTGCTGGATTATCTGTGGTTTAGCAAGGGAAAGGAAATTAAGAAATGTATAATTTAGAGGGATACATTCCAGAGAGTTGCAGTAATGTTTAATTAAAACGTTTAACATATAAAGAGCATATTTAATAAATACTTACACTTTTTTAACTTCAACTTCTAAATGACAGAGGCTGTTTAAAAGAAAACACTTTTGACTCTTGCTCAGAACATGTCAATCATCTTTGATTACGATCTAGCAACAAGAACTCAGTGAATGCCATATTTTTCCACCAACTGTCAATGTTTTCTCATAATAAAATCACACCCTAAGGCTAAGAATCATGTCTGTAATAACGTTCTTTGAAAAACATGCCACTGCAGTCAACCCAGCTCGGTGATGCATCCCAATCATCTAATCAATTTACAATGACCAGCCAGAGTTTTATCTTTTGCAGCAAAAGGAAAAATATTACTGGGGGCAACATATTTTAAACTTTGACTGTAGCCTTCACAAAGTAATTTTTTTTTCAGTCATCAAAAGAACTACCTATTCACTGGACAAATATTAGTGATTAGCAAGTAGTTGCAGCTGGAATTTAACCGGGTAAACATTTAAGGCCCAATCTGCTATTTGACCTTATCTATTGACAAAATTGAGGTTTTGAAAATAAAATAATGAAAAAAATAAAATAAAATTGTGTGTTCTTCTCTCACGTCAACATATTTTTTTTTTTCACACATTCTCAGACTCCAATTATGGGGTGTGTCAGCTATGCACTGCAACTTGACCTACCTGGAATTCCACCTATATGGAGGTTGACTGAAAAGGCAGAGTTGTATTGTAAATCAGTTGTATAGGAAGGGAAGTACATCATCAAGCCGTTAAAGCTGACCTTTTCACCTAGTTACAGCTGTAATTACTTTTTAATTAACTGCTCTTGCCATCCATTTGCCAAGCGAATACCCAGCACTTTATGCAACTGTAAAAGGTAGCGTTAACTTTGAACTTTACTTTACAACAAGATCATAGAGTTACATTACACTGTTTTAAAAAAAGAAGTGTTCAATTAGACCCAAGGGTCGTAGATGTGCTACATCTCCCTAGTTATTTTCTTCACTCAAAGTTTTGTTTTGCCTATGTCTTTTAGGAGATTTAATGAAGCACGGGGCTGGCAGTCTCCCTCGTGGTCTCACCAATTGTGTGATCACATAACTCCCCGCTGATGAAGTAGCTCCTCAATGCTAAGCTATTTAGTTCCCCTGGGAAATAAGCCATGTTCAAGCTTTACTCTGCCAGAGCTGTCACCAACGTGCTCACTTTCATTGTGATTTCTCCTTATTCTACACAAATCAATTCAAAAGTGAGGGAGACGGTAGGTGTGTGTGTGTGTGTGTGTGTGTGTGTGTGTGTGTGTGTACATACATGCAGGAAGTGAGGTGGGGGGTGGTTGTTTGACAGACAACTTGCCCATACACATTAATACATTTGAGCAGTAATGAAACATTATGGGCTGGATCTGAAGGTTGCCTTGAAGCACCAGATTATGCAGCAATCTGTACAATTTGTCTGTGTTTGCTGCTTTGCCACATATCTTACAGCCACAACCCTATTTGTTTTAATTCCCTCACATTTTCATAACTATTTCTTCTCTCATTTCTTTCTGGCTCCAGTGATTTCACTCCCAAGCCCACAAGTATTGATTGAGGCTATTATATTATTTATGACAAATCTGTTTAGATTCCTTTATCCATATGAAAGTCTGGAGGGAGGCAGGAAAGAGGTTAATCCCATTTACTAAAGAGGGCAGTTGATGTTCAGTTCATTAAAACTAGTCACAGCAGAAATTGCACTGGAGATTCAACATGACGATGACAACTCATTATAGTCATGAGGTGGTGGTACTTCATAGGATTTCTTTTGTGTCTTTTTTTTTAATCACGTTATGAAAAGTTATTGTAGGAACTCACGTTCTAAATTAGTTTCCAAATAACTGAGAGAGATTGTGAAGAGCAGAATACAGGCTTGAGAACCATAATATTCACACTTGCAAAGCATTTTGTGCCTTTATACAGATACTAGAGATGCACCAATTTCAATTTTCTAGGCCAATTCCGATTTCCAATTTTTCATTGAGTTTGACCAGCTGATACCGATTTTAGCTGATTCCGATTTAATTTTTTTCTAACCACTTTACAGCACACACAAATATTTATTTTCTATCTTTTCTTTAATAGAATATTTTACATTTTGCATAGAACATTTTTTGAACAGATAATTGATTGCTATAAAATACAACTATATAAATTACTCCTGGTGTGGGAAATTCACACACATCTAAAGTGCAATGTTATGGAAGAACCATTTCCTTCTTTTCACATCCAATACCCAACTAAAAAAAATTTGATATATTTAGCAAACTAAACTTCTGTATGTATGAAAACAGGGGAAACAGGTAATGGCAATACAATAATATATAAATAACAAATAAAAATAAAATAAATATAGCCTTGCAGTATAAAGATATTTCTCAAAACACACACACAGGCTTGTTTGAACAGTAATGTTACCTGAAAACAGCGTGGTTCCTTTTTTAGCAAGTTTGCTTTATGTGTCATTGTGCATAAATATGAACACTACCGTTGCTGTCAACGGACTTATCTGCTAACATTAGCTACCGGCGGTTACCTCGGTACAATCCAGCAAATAGACGCTACCTGAAACAGATGATTTAACGTCACCGCTCATTATACCGACACAGTTTAGCAACAAAACTAAACACTGAGGGAAGATTACTAAGTTTTTACCCCCACTAACCTGGAATGCGTTTTAAACAGTAACGTTAATACAGCGTGTCGGAGGAATATAGTGTCTCCTGCAGCGGTGCATCAGAGGCAAAGGGACCGTCACCGCAGCCTTCGCTAACGTTAGCTTTAAGGCTGAGCAATTTTATCGATTCTGCGATATAAATCGATATTTTTTTTCCCAAGAAAGTATCGATTTTTAAGCCGCGAGTATCGATACATGAATCCCATTCAAATCCCCCATGTTTACCCCCGTTTGCGTTGCAGGGCATTCGGGACTCGCCCGGAAATGGCGAGCGGATGAGCCTCTCAAAATCTGACGAAAATCTTTTAAACTAACCTTTGTCGATCTGAAATGAAGACAGATTCAGCAACTGCATGGCCTATTTCTCACTTAAAATGTTTTCAGAAACACATTTCGGTGAACTATTTTAGTACAATATGAGATCGTATTCTGAACAAGCCGCCATGACAGTCTGGCTGTGAATTTCCGGAGAAAAAAGAACCACGTGACGCGTTTGTCCAATCAGCTGCCGGTTTTCATTTTCTGGGAAACAATCAGACTGTTAATGGAAACAATACAGAGCAGCGCCGCCTGCTGCTATGGAGACGTATTACGTTTCGCGCACGTGCAGAGCGTATGCTCAAGTCGGCATTTCCTCGGTGTGTTCTGAGGAGAAGCCATGGTACTATGTTTACTTACCTGGTGGCTAGACTGGCTACCTCATATGTTCAGTGTCAAGCTAAAACAGCTGTCAAAGAAACTGTTCAAAACAAGCCACTTGCTGCACTTTTTAACTCTCCATTGTTAATTGCAATACTGCACTTTATTTACTTTTCAAAGGCTTGTAAGCTTTCAATAAATGGAATTAAGTTTCTCAACACATCTTTGATTCAATTTGTCCAGCATTTGCAAGCTGTAGACTCTCTGTCCAGTCAGAGACATATATTGTGTAATTGATGTTTTTAGTTTTCAGTTCAATTAATTAATTAAATCCAAGTAAATGGAACACTCACAAGATGTCACCAAAATCACTGTCCCCTTTAAATCTTTCAGAAAATAATGTTAGTGTATCGAATTATATCGAATTGTATCGTTGGCTAAATATTGTGATATATATTGTATCGTGAGCTGAATATCGTGTATCGTATCGTATTGTGAGATTAGTGTATCGCTACAGCCCTAGTTAGCTTCTTGTCTCATCTGGGGTCTGATAAACAGTAAACTCATCAAAGTCAGTGTGTCCAACTCTATTTTCCGATAAACTGTAGCTGTCATTTTTCACGGGACCTGCGTGAGTGCGGTTTTCATGTTCCAGTAGTTCAGCCTCAGAGGGGAGCGAGAGAGCGGCTGACTGTTCACCTGAGATCAGTAGAGCAGACGGCTCTGTAGAGCCGTGTATAATTACGACTTTATGACATTTCATAAACAGCTGATGGAGCGCGGTGCGCCACTGCTGCATGCATATAGCAGAAACCCTGCGTGTGCACGTGTGTTGCTGATGTTGCGCGATGTAAATCATGCGGCGCCCAAGTGCATTTGACCGGCATAAAATCGGCATATGTCAGACTGACCGGCCGGTCGCCGGTCATGGCCGATCACGTGAAATTCAAGTCAATCGGTGCATCTCTAACAGATAAATTGTTTTTTTATAGATAGATGTGTGTTATTTTTTTGTTAAGTGCAATTTGCCTGTCAATTGAGATGCAACTTGACAAAGTAAAGTGTTGCTCTTTACTTAATACATAAACTTTTAAGGGTGGATCCTACAATAATGGGCTGATATAGTACTGCAAGTGTGGTGGCACATTGCACTTGTTTCACTAAAGTTTCAATTGTGTCAGTTTTACATGGGGAAATAGTTTGCCTCTCAAAAAGAATTTGTGTATTGAAGGCAGAATATGGGCCTTTCAATAAGCTGAAAATGTGCTCTCAGAAACTTGAACACTACACAACTGTAATTAGGCCTTGTTTATATACAATACAAACTACTCCTACATTGTTTCTTTTTTTTTTTGTCTTTCAAACCTTCAGATGAGTTCAGTAAAACTCCTACGACCACGTCTGAACGGAATTCTGTTCAAGCTGACGTTTGAGGAGCAGGTGAATAACATCCGGCCAGACATCATGAATGTGACATTTGCCTGCGAGGAGGTGAAGAAGAGTGAAAGTTTAAGCAAACTTCTGGAGTTGGTATTGCTGGTTGGCAATTACATGAATGCCGGCTCAAGGAATGCCCAGACGTTTGGTTTCAACATCAGCTTCCTCTGCAAGGTAACACACCACCATCGAACACCATGTTGTGAAAATGTCTGAAACATGAAACTGACATTAACGGAAAAGGTGAAAGGCGGAAATTATTGTCACTGCTTCCAAATATACCTGTAAGTTAAATTGACATTTAATAACATTTGTCCAAAGCGACATACAATTGAGGTTCAAACCAAGCCACAGTAGATAACAGGGACGTCTGAGAATAAGTGTCGCAACACTCACTTCTGTGTTCTAGTGTTCTAGCACGTTAGTGCATGTGGTATTTGAGCTCAGCACAAAAATACTGGCGCATATTAAGGGCCGCCAACTCTCACGGATTGACCATGAGACTTGAATTGACACTTTTTACATGCTCTCACACCACACATCCATTTTCTCATGCATTGAAAAACTAATTCATAACTGATAACGTCCCGGGCATGAAAAGAGGACACTGCGCACAGACAGACAGCTGCACTGTAAAACACTGCGTTTATTGAGCTCTTTTTGAGCATGCCTCAAAGTAATTTAAAGACACTAGGTCTTCTAAAAATCTACAGTACCTATCACATGAAAAATACGAAAAGAACGATGATGAGGTGTGGAGCACATGGAACTTGAGCCAGAAAAAGGCAGCATCTGTGTCCACTGCCAGGAAAAATCACAACATGCAAAGGTGTGAAACAGAGGACTGGCAGCCATGCACACACAGCTTACTAAGCACAGCCAAGCTTTTGTAGCAGACCCGTTCGGCCACACACACACACACGCACGCACGCACACACTAAAACTTACATCTGGCGGAGGAGAAAGAGTTCTTAAGCAGCCCCGCTGTAGACAAAGCTAGTGTTAGTCAGTTCTTATGTATTATTTATATACATTTGTGTAAGGTGACATATTTTTTGTTTTATTCAGAAGTCAAGCCACATTTGTATAAATGGTGTAGGTTTTAAAAAACATTTTTAAGGCAAAAACCGGACTCTACGTGAATTGAGTCTTAAAAGTGATATACTGATGTGGTATCAGGATTTGCCAAATTGATCAGAGGATGATTTTCTGCAATGTAGTATACACATTTTTGGACACATTTTCTCAGCAACCCTATTTCTAAAACAGCAGTTTATTAATTTCTAATTTCTCATTTAGTTGATATGTTTTATGGACAGACTTTTTTTTAAGGAGTAAGGTTCAAGTTGTAGGAATTGCATAAATGCATTTTTAAGAGTTCTCTTTCTTGATGTTTAAAGATTACTCAATGCATTTACCCTATATAGCATTAAAAGAAAGAAGAAAATCTACAGGAAAACCTTCTCTGAAACATACCAACATTCACAGCGCTTCCAAAAAGTAGAATACGAGAAGTAGAAGTCTAAAAGATTTGACCATCAGCCAATTGCTTGCAGAATTAAGATCCAGCTAAACAGCTATATCTACAAAATCAACAGCATGTCAGCAAATTAGGCTTTTATTGAGAGCCAAAAAAATCACTATGTTGTCTGCTCCCTTTAAAGTAGCTTTGACACTGTTGTGCTGTGTAGCATAGGCAACAGTATTCAGTGTCTTATCTTATTGATGATAAAACTGATTGTGTTTTTATTGGTTAGCCTACAGAGGGCTTTGAGAACTTGTGGGGATGCTGAAGAGGGGGCACAACTCCACCCAGCATTGCCTAAGCCTGGCAATCAAGCTGTGGGGACAAACAACCAAAATAAGTCGCAAATCCATCTTTAAGGCAGCCTGTATGAGATTGTATGTCACTTTTCTTTTTGATGTTTCAAACTCTATGCTGCTCTGTAACAGTGCTACAACTGTTATGAGTAGAGAAAAAAAGAATCAATCCTAAACCATCATGTCAAATGAATGTCATGTCATGTGAAAACGCTCAACATGGGATTTTTTTCATATGGGAGACCTCAGTGTGAATGCCAAAAGCCACCGCCTTACACACATGATTAAAGCCAGCAATCTTGCAGGTGTGAAAAGGGCTTTAGTATGGTGAATCCACTGTGCTTCCGTATTCCTGCAAGCTGACTGAATCCGTGTGGAGTGTCAGTGTAGAGCCTGGTAATGCCTCAGGGGGCTGATTGGGCCATTATAGATGGACAAGAAAAAAAGTCTGCTTTCTCACTTTAGTCAATCAAGTAAATGGCCCCTTGGGTGGCAGGTCTAGGGTACCTAATGGGCTCATCAGAGAGGAGAAGGTTGACAATGGGAATGAGTAGCAAGAGGAAGGGCATAGGCTGACCCACCTTCAACCCTCCTCTACAGCCTTGTGTCCTGCCAAGGACACCCAAATGTCGTGGGAGCCAGCCTGGTCACATATATTTTGCAAGTTGAACATCCGCTCTAGCTTTACAAGGACAGCGACTGAAATGTGGATTTCATGTCACTATAGTTTAGTGTTGAAAACGGAAGAAAATGTCATGATGGGAAAGTTTTAAAAAACAATTCAAAAAATACCTGAATTGTAAGAAAACTCCTAAAATGCATAACGATACACATGGTAATTATGAATATAGAAGAGACTGTCTCCATGATGAAACATATTGGGTAAATGGATAAAAAACATCTGCTACATGACTCAAAAACAAAGAGATATTGTTTCCCCATGTCACTGAGGGGGAAAAAAACAACACTTTCACAGGATCTGATTAATTAATTAAAGACCACATCGCAATGATTTGTGCTCATTTTAAGTTGAACAGAACATGCTACCTATTAGGTACTTGACTTGGTTAACAGGGAGTCATCTACCCAACATCAGTGTGACCTTGTGTCCTGCTTTCAAAAATGTTTAGTATTCACAGCTGAATTTACTGTTACTATTACCAGTGTTATTATAAAATTCATGCCCACAGCACATGTGAATTTAAATCACATGTTCCTTGTATTCACATAACTCATTCTCAGCAGTCACCTCATGTGCTTTTCTATTTGCTCAATGGTGTTTTTTGCCTCCAACGGCGCCTTTGAGGCAGCTAACCCTAACCTTAACTTTAACCATAAACATAACCATTGCCGCGCTGCCTGGGGGGAGACGTTGAGGGCAAAAAAACACCAAAGACCTTTCTGTTTACAGTACATATAGTACTATATGCACTTTTTGCTCGATGTTGTATACTTGCTCATATAGTTACATATTCTACTCTATTAGAAAAAGAAAAAGTGCGGTGTTTGGTGTTTTAAGCCTCCAACGTCGACTTCAAGGCAGCGCTGCGACCGTCGACTTCAAGGCACCTAACCCTAACCTTAACCCTAACCCTAACCATTGCCTAATCCTAGCGCCTGCCAGGCAGCGCTGCCTGGAAGACGACGTGGGGGCTTTAAACACCAAACACCGCACTTTTTCTTTTTCTAATAGAGTAACTATATGTAACTATATGAGCAAGTATAAAACATCGAGCAAAAAGTGCATATAGTACTATATGTACTGTAAACAGAAAGGTCTTTGGTATATGAGCAAGTATACAACTTGTGCTACAGCTCCATCTGCAGAAGTTAAATTGAGCGATCGAAGGGCAACAATCCTTCTGTTAGTGTGTGGATTCCATATTCCCATCGCCACTTCCTCTGTTATCAGTCAATTATTATTTTCGATGTGGATAGTTAAGTGGAAGTGTGTTTGCTTGTAATATACCTCGGCACTGTAAACGTTGAATAAATTTGGAATGTCTCTTACTAACTAGTGAGCGATTTAAAATAATGCTACCTCAAGGCAATTTATGTTATGAAAGATTGAATGATATCACTGTTCACAGTAATAAAGCAGCATTTCCCCCTCTATTTCAAATGAACAGATTCGTTTGAAGGAGTAGCATTTATATACACTCCAGCCCCACTATTAAAACATAATGGGCTTAGACACATTGTAAGCAGCTCGTGTAATAAAATATCAGCTATATAAAGGCATTTTATATGGGTAGTGTTAAAAAAAAAAAAAACGTCAGGTAGCCTAAGCTACTGCCTGAGCAATGCTTAGGAGCTTGACAGAAAAAAAGCCTTTTTCACTTATGGCTTTTAGAACAAACTTGAAGTGGCCAGGGCAAGGAATGGACTAGGATTAAAAATGACCCTGGACTTTGACATAGACCAGCTCACTACAACCTGTGCACAGATACTCCACAGCCCCTGGCACAGTTCTCACGATACCGTAAGGCTGCATTGACTGAACTTGAACTGGAAAAAAAAGTGTGAAAAAAAACATCAGCACCTTGAGTTTTATGTAGGATTCCCTCTGCCCTTACAGATGCCCTTAGCAGAATGTGTTACCAACAACAGCTCTTTTTATCTCAACATACTATATTTAAAAATACAGTTAATTTCCTACTGCTTTATGAACTAGTCTCCTTTTAACATTTTCTAATGTTTCACCTAAATTTGTAATACCCATCTCACATGTCTCAAATACATTAATGTATATTACATATGACATAACATGGCATTATGTGTTTGTTGCACATTCCAATGTTTCCAGACTGTAGCAGTTAGAATATTGTCTTTTTTGATTGAACAGTGTTACAGTATTGGACAGGTCAATTTCAGACTTTTAAGACTCACACTTTAAGAAAATGGCCCAGTTGTTTTGATTATGTTTAAAACCATATTGAAACCATGAAACTCCTCATGTTTCGATGTTCTAATATAACACATTTTTGATTAAACAGTGGTACGCTTATGGTCAATCTTTTATTTAGTTTTTTGACTCTGACCTTTTTTCGTCCACACACACATCCATACGTTTTTTCTGCTAGAAGGTGAAGACAGGTCAGGGAATGCTTCCAGTATACATGTACATGGTGCAGGGTAAAAAGGAGAGAAAATGCAGTATGTTGCTGATCAGGCACCTGAGTCCCATACAGTACTACAAAATAAAACAAAGGCATAAACTACAATGTTTGTGCTTCACGTTGTGTTTTAAAGGTTCCTCAGATTAAAAACAAGTAAATTTAGTCCCAGACTGTCTTCAAAATGATAAGCACCAATTATACTGTAATATTTTGTTGTACATAGAGTTGTACATATTACAAGTATAGGTTTGGGTAGAGCAGTTAGAGGAGTCTGTTTATGAATTAGTGAATATGCATGCTCTGTGTACTTGGTCCAGTCTCATTATGTCAATGATATTCACCTCATAATGCACAATATGCTTTCAGTTTCATAAGGTAATTGTAATGACGATGATGTTATTACTTGAAACCACATGGTTTCTCCACTCACATTCATTGCACTCAGTAAAACCTCACAGTGCACCCATTCTCCTCTCATGTGTGTGCAATATATTAGTTCAGGCTAAAAGAAAAAAAAATGATACACATTGTATCAGTATCAGCTACAATCTAGAGATATACATTACCTCATTATTTAGAATTATTATTTTACATCCCACATCTACATATCCTTGACTTATTTTTTCCCTATCACAGGTTACCCTCTCTTTACAGTATTACATATTACTCATTTTAGTTAGCAGATAAAATCTGCATACCAGAGATGCGCCTTTTTGCCTGGTAATGACAGTTTGAGGTTCAACAATCAACGAATTAAAATTTAAAATCCATGAAATTAAATTGTGATTAATCAACGTGAACAAATGATTGATCCTCATCTAATGAAAGTATTGTATGTGTGTTTTGTGTTGGTATGCCTCTGGCTGCCTGTAATTGTTTCAATTCATTATTGCCTAGATGTGTGTGCTTGTGCTTGTGTGTGTGTGTTTGTGTGGGAGTGAGTGAGTGAGTGAGTGCGTGTGTGCGTGCGTGCGTGCATGTACACACATGTATTTGCATGTGCACATGTGTGGGCTTGTCCAACTGCAGGCTGTTTACAGCATGGATATTATCAGTATGAGTACACAGAGGTGGGTTGTGCTAATTAGTTTTCCCAGCATGCCATTCGAACAGCATGGCAATCACGGTGGGGAATGAATATGGAACAAGTTTCCTATGCACTGATGTGGAGACTCCGGCTTCTGTGTATGAGCACACACACACACACAAACACACACACATACTTGGCAAAAATAGTACAGTACTTTCATTAAAACTTTCCTGCGACACTGCTTTATTCTCATGGGTGCACTATAATTTTGTGTGCATGTACTGTACACTGTGTGTGTGTTTTTTATGTTATTTGCCATTTGTAATTATATGCAAAAGTATGTTAGCTCTCATAATGCATTTGTATTGTATCTCCTTCTAATGTACTGTGCCTCTATCCAGTTCCTCATTTTGATACCAGAGATTGACGGAGCTGTTGACTGGAGCCTTTTACGTGCAGTTCCTTATTATCTTGGTGGCCATGTGCTGTACCCCTAAGATGGCATAAACTTGTACTTGCTTTTTGGAACCATGGTTGTTGCCATGCTGTGTGATAAATGTGTGTAGTACATTTGACAAGTAAATGAGTTTAAAAATCTGGGTTGATTTGACATTTTCTTTTTTTCAATTCTTTTCTCGTTTTCTTTTTAGCTCCGAGACACTAAATCCATCAGTCAGAATACAACACTTCTCAATTTCCTCGCTGAAAAGTGTGAAGAGACTCACCAAGAGATTTTGAGGTTTCCAGATGAACTGGAACATGTCGAGAGTGCCAGCAAAGGTATGTTTCTATGTCTTTATGTATTAAGACCATCACATATCATAGTTCCCACAGGTACATTATAAAAGCACCAACATCATCCGGTTATCAATACAGCCTGGAAAGGCTACAGTATTTACTGTGGGCGATGCAACTACCAAAATATATCCATTAATGCATTGCAGTATATTCATTTATTTATTTGAGTTCCTTTTTAACACGTTTCCACCCTTTACTTATCTGTTTCACTCCTTGACGACAGCTAGCACTCTCTCTTTGTGACAGGAATAGAGTTGTTTGTTTGACCACACTGTCATTCAGCCTGTCAATAAACTAATTCCACTCTAATTCTATTCTAAAGCATTTGGTGGAATCCCTGCAGGCTTATTTACTTTGTTAGTCTCGTAATTGGTTATTTAATCTAATTCAACTAATTATGCACTTGACTGAGGCTGCCAGCCATTGTGTAAGTGGACTGAATAGTCTTCATGCGCTGTATATTTAGATGTCTATATTCACACATTTTGAATTATATCAACTTTGTCATTTCATGGAAATTAATTATTCAAAAAGATGCCAGTTAATTGACTGAGGACTCAGTAACTATTTAAAAGAATAATTCACTCTCAAAATGATCATTTGTAACCCCATGTGACCTTGAAAGAAAATGTGTTTTTCTCGCTCACCTCCATTGTGAACGAAGAATCCAAAAATGGAGAAAAGTGTTGATGAATTGACTCTATTCTCATTTCTTGGGATTTTTCGTTCATTGTGGAGGCATGCGAGAAAAACACATTTTGATAGGATTCATAGTGAGGGTGAACTATTTCTTTAAGGAGTAAGGATGCAAACAAAGGTTTACAGTTTACTGTGGGTACACCATGCTTCTTCTTGTTTTATTGATCATTACATACAATTAAACAGGGTTTTCAATGTGATACTATAACAGTAAAAGAGACTCATTTACATTTTCAGATATTAAAAGTGCAAACATGCCTACAGGTAAATTAGAGGAAGGGTTAACATTTTTTAATAGGCCCGTGATCTTTTAAAAAAAAAATCCATTTCAAATCTTTTTTTTTTTTACCATTAAGAAATGTTTTTTCCCCACACTTCATATTGTTATTGTTTTATTCCATATATTTTACAGTGTCCTTAGCATGTTGAAATTAAATCTCTGCTGACAAGCCTCTAAAAAATGTATTTTATTGGATTTACTTTAAGGCACAAAGGAACCACGTACTGGCCCCATGTCTTTGAAAAGCTTTTACTGCCTGTAGAAACAGTAGAACATCTTTGAATTATTTACCACTATCTTCAGATCATTTACAAGCTTTTAGTCTCCTATCAGGTAAACTTCAACAAAGCTTACTTTTCTGCTTAACACTGTACACTTGACTGACTTGAATGTTTTTTCCCCCCAATCAAACCAAGTTTCTGTTTTATTATTTATTAGTATAGCCACAGTTTGAAAAATCTGTATTGATTATTTGTGAACCAATTACCTCTTACCATGGCAACAACCAACCTTCCTGGGCTTCGTATTATAATAAATACAGTACACACTACAACTTATGTTTACACTTGGACTACATAAAATAAATAATATACCAGCACAATACAGTTACATCAAAACCGAAAATATGACATACAAGTTACAAAACATACAAAACTTTCATCTTGTTATCGGTAAATAGAATTTAAAAAAATCCCCATTGTTGTGCTTACTTAAGTAATAAATCTGATTGCAAATTAATTAATTCATTGTCTTGAGGCTTATACAGTGATGTTGGGGATTCAAATGCAATCAAATGGCCATCTACAACGGTTGGAAGTTGTACAATCAATGTACTTCATTGATAAGTGCAATCAGGCCTGGATAATTTCCCTAGGAAATCATTATTTTCCCTGCCTTGATTGGCTGCTTCAGACATTCACTCATTCAGGGCACAGTTTCTCTAAGACAGAGATGTTCAACAGGGGGTCCGGGACCCCTAGGGGGTCCTCAGAGTTCCTGCAGGGGGGCCACCAAAAAATGTAAAATAATAAATTGTATATATATTAGTGCTGTCAGTTAAACGCGTTATTAACGGCGGTAACGCAAACCCATTTTAACGGCGTAAAATTCTTTATCGCGAGATTAACGTTCTTTTTGGCCTGGCAAACTTTTCGCAAAAATGTTTTTCACATGCTGTTGCAACAACTAATAACGTTAGAAAAACTACAACACCACACCGGATCTAGCTAGAGCGGAAACAAAACAACAGGCACGCCGCACACACTTGTTTGGGCTTGCGAGCCGGCCAAAGAGTAGTAGACTAACTGAGTGGATGGCGAGCGCGAGACGCCGAAATGGATGCCAATAAGATTCTGAATGGAAAGTTTACTTTTAAAAAGTTGCCAAATGGTTCCATTGACTAGACCAAAGTGATCCGTGTGTTTTGTCATTGTGAACTGAGCTATCATCGCACGTCCAGTCTGAAATACCACTTGATGGCCAAGCACACAGCTGATGCAAATTCTCTGGCCCCTCGTCAAAACCAGGCGACAATGGCTTCAGACCATAGACTGTATATTAATATTAACAGTCTATGCTTCAAACAGAAGCACATGGATACCACAACTAAGAACAAACATTTGCACAAAGCAAGCCGATCCACTTTTTCATGTTGATAAGAGCATTAAAATGAGAAAAAATAATAGATAAAGAATAGAATAGATATAAATGTGTGATTAATTGTGATTAATTGTGATTAATTGCGAGTTAACTCTGACATTAATGTGATTAATCACGATTAAATATTTTAATCGTTTGACAGCACTAATATATATATATATATATATATATACACATATCTGAAAGTATACATTAACATGAATACAACATCTTATTTGTTAAGATAAATTTTTTTTAATTTACACAACATTGATGATAGGCTTACTGGCCTATAGGTAAGGTAGCCATCCACAGATACAGTTACTGTTCCACATTTTAATATTAAAACATGATGTATAAATATATGAATATGTCAACAATTATTATTTTAACACCTTAGTATTGTATGCACCATATAAAGGTATATTTAAAGGCCCTCGGCAGCCCTACACGTTATTGTAGGCCCAGTTTAATATGCAACTCCATTTTATACATTATATATAGTAAGGGGACCCTGCTCCGTCTCAGCTGAGGGGTCCTTGCCCTAAACACGTTGAAGACCCCTGCTCTAAGACATTGGATCACTGACTTGCTATCGCCTGAACACAATTTGTATTTCACAACCCATCAAAATGATGCATGTGTTTTTCCCACACTAATTCAAAATATATTTCAGTTTTACATCAGGCCTATACATATTTAAATGAAAGGTAATTAGTAATGATTGCTAATTGCATCATTGATTATTAATTTCTTTTGTCTAGTGGCCTACTAAAGCATTTAGTGATAATGGTTACAGGGAGCAATAAAAGCCTTTTTTAGTACTTTTAGAGCATATATCCTATACCACCGTACTATGTATCTGTTGATATTATATGTATCACTGGAAAGTTTAACTACAGTAACATAATAATAGTTGCTTGACTAAAATGGTTTTTGTTTTGACCATTATGTCTTTCACATCTCAACTGTACAGCAAAAGCATGACTCTATATCGTATCACATCAGAAATCAGCTCCGTTGTTTTTATCTAACTAATTTGCAATCTTAAAAACAAGTATGCCCGTTGTTTTGTGACCAAGAGTTAGCAGTGAGAAGAGTAATGGCTCTTTTCACTGAATATGCAAAAGCCTGTCACAGCTTAGCTTAGCGCAGGTTGCCAGCGCCATTCAACTATATTGTTCAGGGAGACACAGAAAGCTCAGGGGCTGGCTGAGATATTGTCAATAAAATAAATCATAAAGTTTAGAAAGAATAACAAACGCAAAGTCCGATGACATCATTCACCTACATATTAGTTAGCCATGTGGAGTTACCGCTGGTAGAGAGGAGAGGATAGTTTGTTTACAGCAGCAACCAAGTTCACAAGATTTCGTCCAAATTTCAAGATTCGTGGCAAACTAAGATAAACAGACTCCAAACCAACAGCTTTCACTTATACTGCTTCTTGCAGAGCAGCACGTTGTGTAAAACAGCTGTGGCGGAGAGAGGCCGCAAGCAGACAAAGCAGATTGTAATATCGGTTCCTAAATGTGTATGCCTGTTAAACAGGTAAGTATTGATAAAGTATTGGCTTTTTACTCACAAAGGTTTTATTGCACTTATAGTAACGAGCGTAACTTTGTTGTCATCTGCACCAGGGGCCATTGATAATCCTCTCTGTATCGTTCCCAGTTTGGTACATGTGCTGCATGTTGTAACATACTATACCTCTCGGCTCTGCCTTGTGTGAAGCGCGGACATCGGCGTTCAGAATTCCATCCATCTTCCAAAATGCAATGCTTGTATCCAAATAAAATATGCTTAAAGCTGAATGGTATTTACTCTGGTTTACCTGGACATAGTCCTCCTGCAATACCGAAACTAATCGGCATTTGAATAGATGCAAATACGGTAGGCTGGGTTTGCACTCTCCCCTGTGGAAAGTTTCCTGCTGTGACTGAGTAATGTGAAAAGTTTCACTTAATTTAAAAAAATAACATATTATTTGGCAGGGGATACATTGGAAAGTGTAAAATATAAGGATTCTGTCAAAAGCTTTGCCATGCCTGTATGATAAAAACTTGTGAAGCTATAAATCTAAATACATAACATTTATTTTTATCCTGCTGAGCTACAGCGGCGGGGCTCTCGACTCCAGAGGGTTAACAAAGCCCAGCGCATAGTGATGTTCCCATAGGAAATTCTTCCTTTCTCCTAGGATTCAGCCATTGTCAAAGCCTACCTGTCAATTTTAATTAAAATTCACATGATTATGTAAGGAGGTATTGGCAGCAAGCTGCAGATGTTCCAGATAGGACCTGGACAAAGGGAAGAGCCATTCTTTTAACAATGCACTGTGGACACATGGCTTTTTTGAGCAGAAAATAATTGTGTAATATTAGTAAAATAAGTATACTCTGGTATTCATTAAACTTTTAGAAGCTCACGTTGTTCTTACAACCAAACAAAATGTAGGCATATTTAAAAACATTTGTCAATGATGTCTAAAAATACCTCTAGCTATTTCTTTTACTTTTAGCAATTAAACTTGTAATTTGCTGATTTGAGCCTATGCCTATTTTCTTTTCTCAAACTGTTACACAGCTAGGCTGTGGCATTTTATGAACACTTAGATAAATTCATTTTAGGTGCTTATTAAATTAATGTCTGGCACAAATGCTTTACAATTACAGTTTTTGGGCCCTATTTTAACGATCTAAGTGCACGGTGTGAAGCGCATGGCACAGGTGCATTAAGGGCGTGTCCAAATCCACTTTTGCTAGTTTGACGGTGGAAAAAAGGGTCCGTGTGCCAGGCGCATGGTTCTAAAAGGGTTGTACTTAATGTCTTCATTAATTCATAGGTGTGTTTTGGGCGTAACATGCAATAAACCAATCAGAGTCATCTCCCATTCCCTTTAAAAGCCAGGCTCGTTTGTACCTCGAGGCATTGCTATTATGATGACGGATTTGCACCGTAATATTTTTATTTGTAATCTTTTTCTTAATCCAAAATGTGTGTGCTGCTGCGCTTCCCTGTGTGTGTGTAACAAGCATAGTGTGCGCTGTGCGTAAGCATAGGCGCATTTTACTAATTTGCTGTTAAAATAACAATGAAATGCTGCGTTATTGACTTTTTGTTTTTTGTTTTTGTTGGTCAATGGCGCGATCACTTCCTGCTGCCTCAAGATAGCAATACGCCAAGAATTCACCTGAACACACCTCCCTGTAAGACCAGCACACCCATGGGCGCAAAGATGGGCGCAGGTGCATTTGCTATTTAAACGATGTGGGCGCTGGACGGGAAATTGACAACTGCATCGGTCTTAAACTAGCAAAGACACTTGCGTCGGGCTTTGCTTTGCGCTGTGGCGGGTGCAAGATAGGGCCCTTTGTATCATAGGAGTCCTTCAGCACCCATATCCCCCAATGTTCATAACATAGTGAGCTAGAAAAAGCTTGATAGCCACTTTAAAAACCCTGCCAACATCAGTGCAGTCATGAAATCACAAAATGAGAATGACTACTTGTTTACTGGATGTGAACTTTACTTCAAGATAATTTGCATGCAATCAAGCAATTCTTTGTTGCAGTGCTAGTGGAGGAGTATTCTGCTAAAACAAAAATGCTGTGTATTTTTTTTGTAATTATCCTCGATCCATTGCACTGTAATACTCCTTTGTTATGAGTCACTTTGGACAAAGTGCATGTCAAATGAATGTAATGTAATGAGGTCCGGCTCACAGTAATGTAGCGCAGCACTTTTCCTTCACTTTCTTTGATCTGGTTTTCTTGGTAGTGACAATGCCTTTCCATCTTGATAACCTCCATCAAGGAGGTTATTAGCAACATATCTTATACAAAAAGTAGGTAAGTAAAAAGTAATAAATACCTTAACAATCTTAATAAAATGTGTTAAAATGTTTGGCCAAGGGCAAATTATTCTTTTTTGTGCATATAGGACCATTATTGTTGCCATTGACAAAGCACATTGCTTCTGTGACGACTCCTGTTCTGCAGAACTGTTAATCATGGGTTTAATACAAATGTATCACTACCTGATTTTCTTTATGTATATTGTGATGCAAATCCAGACGCAATTTAAAACTTCTTATATATGTCCATTATTAAAACATCCTACTGCATATTTTGATAACTGTGCAACCTTTGTGGAGGTGTATGGTCTCTGAGCACTTTCTTGTTTAATATCAGTGTTTTTATTCTTATATTAGTAGTACATTAAGTAAAAATAGAGAACCTCATCATTTTGTGAGCATTTTTGCCACTTATACCTCACATGAATCTCAGCCATAGGTGCCCTTTCAATAGCTCATGTGAGCTAGTTGTATAATGTGAGTGCCATGGTGATGGATGTATAGATGGATGCTATGATCAGGTCATAACAATGCAAAGGCATTTCCCATCAACTTCCCTCTCCTCATCTGCCTGCCAAGTGAGTAGTCTTCAACATAGACCAGTATTTTCTTTGAATCTTCCTAATTCTTCAAGGATAATACACCACTGAATAAGAGTGAAAATAATACTGAACATACAGTATACTGTATGTACTGCATGTATGAAGGTTTTATTTGCAAAAAGTATCAATGAAACTGGTGTTGCTTTATTCATTTTAAGACTCTGCTCTTGAAATTTACATGAACAATTCATATACTGTATATGTGTTCATTCATATATGTACTATTGGAGACTATAACCATTTGAAATGTAGTCATATAATCCACTATTTTCATACCCCTGACCTCATCTTAATAGCAGCGGCAAAGCCTGGAGAGACGTGTCATTGGCCAATTTGCCTTGTTAAATCCCCCCCAGAGATGAATATGTGGGGCCTGACAATGGGAACTAAGTCTGTGTGGTGATTCCACTCAATCAGTGGTGCACTGACAATCTGTCTTGACAATCCGGGAAAAGAGGAAATATGACACAAATGTTCTCATAAATCTATTTAGTATAAGGCATAGCCAAGGGCAAAGTACTTTGGAGCCTGTGAGAGAGAAAATGGAGAATGAGGGGAGAAAAAAAAAGATGAACTCTGAGGATATTAATACCGCTGTGAATCTATCTATTATCCACATTCATTTCAAGGCACTGCAGCATAATAAAGCAGTGCCCATTTCCCATTTAAACTCATAGCAGTACTTGGCTCTGTATTACGTAGACAAAATGCCTTTCTGGATGGGGTGGAACACAGAAGAGATCATTTGTCTTTTGGTTTCAATGCAGTTGCAGGGAATCATGGGGTTGAGAAGATATTCCCTCATGCCAGTTCGGGGAGGGTATCTTACTAAAGCAGCTGCAGAAGCTTGAGAAAGAATTGACGTAATTCAAGCCACGCACTTAAGTACTTCTGTGCCATGCATAAATGTTCTTTTTTTTTTTTACTTAGAAGATGTTTGTCTCTGAAAGAAAATCAAAATTTACATTTGAAGTTGATACTTTGCACTAAAGCAGTCGCTCCATCATTTATTTTACAGCTGAAGTGTTGACTCACAATTTAAAAAATTGACAACAGATGGGATAATGAGAAAAACCACAGTAATAGTCTTAGGGACATTTTGAAAGTGCCTTGCTATAGCATCTGGGCTGTGCTAGCAAAAAACCAGCAACTACATCAAAAGCACTATATTATAATATGACATGCTATTTTTGTTGGACGTGTGTTATTAACTGTGCATTTAAAAGAGACCTGCCCTACTTTTTTTCATATTTATTTCTGCTATCAATCATATTGCATGAAATTTGTGGACGTGCATTGCTATAGCAACCACTTGCAGCTAGTGTCTCTGCTGACTAAATGAAATATGGAGTCAATGTTAGCTAGATTGTGGATTGGCAAACTGTCGCTACTGCTGTAAAGCCAACCAGTTGGGAGCAGCCATCATATAAGGCAAACGGACAAACTGACCTATTGAAAACAGCAAACAGTGAAATAGCAAATCTGACGTTATTACTCACTTGTCCATCAGGAAGAGGGCCCTCATCAGTTTAGAGGTTTCTGCAGAGTTGAAACGCCTCACCGATGTTAACAAGGCTCTTCCCTCTCTTCTGGTCATACAACTTCTTTTTTAAATTTGTATTCTTCAGTCCTTTTCTCTGCCAACTCTTCTTGTTGATAACTCTTGGCTGGCCACTGCCTCACCCCTCTCCCCCCGCCCCATCACTTGTTTGCACTCGCCACCTGTTGCTGATTGGCTGGAATAGTGTTGTGTGGCTCTTGTGCACCTTTCTGTTTGTTTTCAATTTACACAGTCAAGGCTGTGTAGGAACACTAGATTTTTTTCCCAGCTGACACAGAAAATAGAGAGCTAGGTGACCATGAGGAGATATTCGCTGAATTTGACAAAAAGTGTAATGGATTAGCATCGCTTACTACACCTTTAAGTCAAATGTAGTGCTGCCTGTTTGACCTAGAATATTATTTAGAATATCATCTGCTTGCTTGGCAACCTTCATGGTTTTCCCAGAAGATGTCTGATTTTAATAACTCTTTCTAAGTGATTGTGCCATATTTTTTTAATTTCCCCCAAATTTAAATCTAAAATACAGCATATTAATTTACTATTTTCATCAAATAGACAAACCCATAAAAATCAGGCTGCACTTTCAGTGCTATGTTCCAATAGGTTTCTTATCAGCAAAGTGTACACATCAGAAATGTAGTCGCTATGGCAACATAGGGCCGCAGCTATAACCTTTGTTATAATGTAATTTGTAGAGTATGTTTATTAAAAAGACATATCTATTTGATTCTATATTTTTTCTCACAGTAACCTTACTATTGTCTCATGAATACAAACTAAATCCTAGTAGCAACCCTTTCCTATTGCAAGGTTATTTGATTCAATAACAACATCTAACGCATGCTTATTAGGGCTTCACTGTGACATATTAGTATACTCAATCTTTGTTTAGAAATTGTTGTTTTGTTCAACAGCTGAGCTAGCTGGCTAATGTATAAATCTTTTGGAGACAGTGAATTAGAGATGGTGAACGAACTGTAGTAAATGTTCCTCATCAAATTGAGTAGCCTAATAATTGTTCCTCTTCATAATAACCATCTAGGAATAAACAATAGTTTTTGTATACATCGACTACCAAGTGTGAAATAAAAAAATAGTCTAAAAAAACTAGTGTACTCCTATGTACACAAGAAAGGAATAGCTTATTTACCTGGTTCTCTGGCTTAATTCTTTGGCAGGTCTTTCTCCCTTGTGGGTTACAACCCCTGACGAGGCATTCTCCAATTATAGGAGACAGACACTTACAGGAAGTGAGCCGCAATATCACCCGTGTCCCCTGACCTCCACCAGTGTTACCTGTGATTTGTCAGTATGCGGTATCAAGCTCCTTTTCTTTAATTTTGATATCTGACCACTTTTTAATTTCAGTAATAGTTTGACTCTCTGGTTTGGCTCTCTGAATTAGCAGCTTTCATTACTGCTGTGATAGCAGCCAATTGGAAATTGGGAGTGTTACAACGACGACTACCAATAACACCAACATCAGACCATCTCAACCTTTAAAAAAATAAATAATAATAATGTATTTCACACTCAGTGAAGATTCCCATTCTTAGATTTGTAGTCAAACTTTCTTATTCTCCCTTAGAAGTAATTGAATGACAATCTGATTTAGGTGCATATTAATATTCTCAGTGGGAATTCCATTTGCCGTTTAATAGTGGGAGTTAATAGGGTGTTGTATGAGGCTGAGGAAGTGTTGTGTGCAATTTATAAAGTAGGAAATTGCATGTAGGTAGACGTAAAGACGGTTCCTAAATTGCGATATTTTTAAAGGTATACCGCCTTTATCTTTAGTATTCATTGTTTTTATTGTAATGCGACCAGCATCAGAGAAGCTGGTCATGACTGGGAATTATGAGCAAGACAAAAACCAGTGTGCATATAACTCCAGAAGTTGGTGGCGATTCACCTAACCTAACAGTGGTACAATGACCCAGATCACACACCCAAGACAACAGTGGAGTGGCTTTGTCTCTGTATGTTCTTGAGAAGCCCTGCCAAAGCCTGGATTTAAACCCCTTTGAAAATCTGTGGAGAGACCTGAAGATTGCAGCTCACTGATGCTTCCCATCCTGTCCGACTGAGATTTAGAGGGTCTGCTGGGATGCCGAGAAAAAGCCCATATCTCAGATGATTTGAAAACTACAGTCAGTAGTTTGCCCTGTAGGGCAAATGTGCACCATCAATGTACGTTCACTAAAAGTGCGTGTTTTTGACACTGACAGGTTCAGATTGTTATTATAACTATATTATGGGAAGATGGTATAGTCTGTCAGTCTGAAATCTCGCTAGGTGACTAGCCGCTGGAAGACAGTGGCACAGAACCATGGTTGTATAGTGTGGAACAGGAATGTGAGTTTGCGCAGCTTTCATAGACATTACCTTTGAATACGGACAGGCTGAATTTGAGGCTAGTTGTGCTACAGCTGACATTACAAATGGATCTTAACACTGCGGTCGATACACTGCCCCTTGCAGACCGTCGGGTCTGCAGCGACCAGATCAGACTACAGCCCACCAAAGAGGAGAAGAAACCCTATACCAAAACACTTTTTCTTAAAGAAAAATGTTGTTCCAAGAATGGAGAGCTGCAGACAGAGCGGAGGTAAACTAATGCTATTAAATAAAATTACTGTGTTGACCTGACTTCAGTAAGTTCAAACAAAAGCATTGCAGGATAATGACAGCTTCTCCATCTTCCCATCATGTAGTCAGACAACTATAATAACAATCTGAGTCAGGAGCAAAAAACAAGCACCGTTAGTGGACGTGAAGTCATTGACGGTGCACATTTGCACTATGCGTAGAATTACATTGCAGCCTGGTTACAGTGTTCTCGTTCAATACTCGACTAGTTTTAGAAAATCATGTTCACATTAGTTACTTAGACACAAATCCATGGGAAAATAGTTTGAAAATTACCGAAAATACTCTTTAAGGTATACTCATCCCTGGACCCTAAAAGTGTTGGAGCAGGATCAGCGAGGCCAGCCGTTTAAATGGACAGTCTGTCATGAAGAATATTAGGAACAGGAAACAGACCTGTCGAGCTCCACCAGCTCAGGATGAGTGATGAGCTCTAGAGAGTTTTCGTTTTTCTTTTTACTCACTTCACGGTGGATGAGTAGTTCATTGTGAGACCAAAACAACTATTCTCTCTCCCTTTTTTTCTGTCTATCTCTCTTTCCCTCCACTTCTGATTTCTTACATCACCACTTTGGCCAGCCAGTATGAATGTAGACTGAGATAGACACATGCAGGGAGGCCAGCAGCCCTGCTTAGCATCAGGCTCCACTCCGTGACAGCAGATTTCAATGAGAGGTGACAATGGGTACCAGGAATGAGAATAATGCTGTTTGCCAGCCTAGAAATTCAGCCTGTCACAGTAGACCATTTCCCATGCTGGGAGTATTTCATGAGCTGAGTTGAACAAGTAAGATTAATTTCAAATTCAACTCTTTCTGTCCTAAATCATAACTAGAACTAATCCACCCCTGTAGATTTAAAAAAAAAAGAAGTAGTATTTTCAGAATTTATCAGTAGCTAATCGACAAACTGGCCCAAGGTAACAGCTCTTATGGGTAACCTGCATTCTATCAATTTAATATTCACTCAGATCTTTCTAACACTGCCAAGTGTAAAGTCCTGTTCAATGACATACAGTGATTGAACTCAGATGAAGCAAATCCCGAGGGTAGCTAGCCATTGTGCCTTTGCAGTAAAGGGAATGTAACCTGGTGTCACAGGGGCACATGGGGGAGCAGAATTGTTTACTTTTAAAGTCACGACTGGTGCTGATTCCTTTGAAATACACATTACCATGTCATTGTTAAGATATCCAGGGTTTGGTTGTTTGCTCATTTTAAGAATGTCTCTACAGACCACCTTCTTCTCAAGGTCTGGGCTGAGCAGTGATGGAAGCACAATTATGTGCTTCCCTGTTGTGAGAGGACTCCCCCAATGGGCAACAATTCTTTAGCAACACACAAATATTATCTATAAATTGTACTTACCTCCTTCCTCTTCTACAATATATGCCTTTTTTTCTTTTTTCTTTTTCTTTTTTACATGTTATAACCTGAATTATTTACCAATTTGTTCATTTCAATCTTATGTTTAATTAAAACATTTTTTTTTTAAACTTTTTTATAGATTTCACATAATACTCTACTTGAAATCTTTTGAGTATTAAATACCCACTGCCTGTGGGTTTGGTGGTTCTGAAACATTTGTAGCTCTCTCGTTTAATTGTTATTAGCTAGTCATATTGGATTCACAACAGTTACAATTGATTACAGTGACAACCCAGAGTCACTGCAATGCACATATCAAAACACCATATGAACTTCTCAAACCACTAATACAGCATAATCCACTACTTTGCCTCTGATCCGTATTATTCAGATTGCTAAATACAAATCATCATAAAACCACCTGCCTCATTTAGCAGCATTCGTGGGTGGCAGGTGGTACTCGTATCAATTACAGTCATGTCTATTTTTTCCCCCTGCAGAAATGTTAATGGAGAAGATATATTTACATTTTAATTAGGCTGATTTTTCAACTTTAAATGTATAAGCAATGCTGTCATCTGGAATTGTCCCGTCTTATAGCACCACCTTTTAAGACCAGAACAGTACTCTTCCTGTACCAAAGTCTGACTGATAGGTTCCATGCTACTTTATTCCTCAGTGGTTTAGATCTCCAGTGATTGGCTGAGCACATTATCACAATGCTTGACATCTGCACTCAGTTAGGTTATATCACAAAGTGATAGAGTGCACTTGATTTGCAGTGTGCTTTGTGCATTGATAAAAGCTTGTAACATTAGATGCCGCAGATGCAATGCTTTTGACCTATCATAACAAATGTTGAGCAACAAAACTGCCATACAGTATTCTTCAATTGTAGTAGTCACTGACAGGACATTTTACTAAGCATGAGAGAACTTTAAAGTTGTTTTCATAGAGAAACGTGTCCGTCAGGCGATTCTGATAAGTAAGATAATGATGAGGATTGTCGTACAAATGAGCAGGAAATTGAGTTTTCTCTGAGGTGATCCCTGTGCCCTACAGATAAGGCCCTGTTAAGGCTCTACAATAACAAGTGCATGGATTTGTAATATTGACTGACTGAAAGAGCATAATCTACAGTACAATATTTCCACCCTGTTTAGGATTTATGTTGTGTGCTTATGTGATGACTCAGTGGTGAGATCTATATTAAAAAAGGCTTCGCTTGCCAAAGAGGTATCATACTATTGTTAAATACTCATTTTAGCATTACCATCTCCTCTACAGACCACTTGTATTATCTATTTTCAAATCAAGCAGAAGTTGGATATGAAATGTTATTTTATGATCCAGGGATGATTGGTTCATGGAAATGACCAAAGCCTGAAAAAAATAGAGAGACTTTTGAAGGGACCAACATTTTCGTCTTTTTTTTATTTCACATCCCAGTCATGGTCCAAATGCAATTTCATAAAATGTTCATTTCATCATGTCATTTAAGATCCAAATGTTCTCTTATAATAACCTAATGATAACTTAATTTCTTTATATTAGAACGTGCCACAAATAACCTTGCAAAACAGGATAATGCCAAACAAGACATCACAGTGTAAATACAATTTCACAAATGCAATAAGAACTGTTATATTAATAAACTGCCATCAAGCAAAAATGTGCCTATGGGGGAAAAAAAGGCACCAAGAAGTTCACCCCAACTTGACTGATTTTATAAATGGCAGTTTTGTTCTTCAAACACATTTGAGTATAAAAAAAAAATTGGTATAAATCTATTTTGGTGACCAAGTATTGACTATTTACAGTAGGAGAGAAGTAAAATATTTAAATCACTTCTTAGGTTGTGTGATTTTTTTTCACTGCCTTAAAAGTGAAGATGTAATGCTCTTGTCTCAGCATCATGTAGGCAGAAATTGGCTTTAAGTGTATCTCAAAGATTAGGCATGTGTGCCTATGTGTTGGTGTTGCTGCACATCTGGGTGTTATCCTCTTATGGTATTATTCTTAAGAGCATGGCCTCCTGCACAACCAAATGCTAGCAACAGAAGCAGACACCTTTGATTTTGTTAAACAAATGACCAAAAAATATTTCAAATCACATTTTTAATTGTAGTTTTCCTGTCAGATATGAATAGAGACATGCATTTCGGATATTCACAGACTTTAGTCATGGTTGTATGCGTAAATAAAAAATAGGCTTGTGACATTGTTTTAATTTAGCCGAAATGGAGTTTAAAGCTCTCATTTTGCCAAATCACAACATGCCATGGAGAAACACATCATACCAGACATGCTATTTAGCCAGAAAGGCAATAGATCATGTACCGACTAGGTGTTCATTGCAGTAAAGTGCCTTAGTTTTCTTTTCATTCCTTCCCACAATCTCTACCTCTATTGACCACTGTTTGAGAAAACGTGCCTGTGGCTCAAATGCTGTCATAAGAATCTGGGCAGCTTTCACCAACCTCTGCACGTCAGTGGGGGTGAGAATTGATTTTAGATACTAAATTGGGTCATTTTTATCATGGGCTGTCATCAATACAAATTTAAAAGCATGGCCTGAAGCGAGTACTGCAGGGCTGGAGTTTTACTAGGCCCAGGGGAGCCTACTCCCCTGTGCCCCTTTCACTTAATGCATGCCACTATGTGTGAGGATTCCACCATCACTAGTGATTTATACCCTCCAGAGGAGCAAAGACATGGCAGTACATAGGCATTCACTGCCTGTATTGCAACATTTATATGGAAAATTATAAGGAAATTATAGACTGCTGAATTTCAAAGTAATCACAGCTATATTGTTGGGAATTAATGTATAAAACATGGTGCCTACAGTAGTGCCATCACTGTGTGTTTACAGTGATGTGGCTCATTGTTCTGAGGGAGGTTAGTGTAACTGAGGCAAAGAATCACTGTAACCAAAGCTTTTGGTGCCTCACCAGTTTTTCTCATCTGTGTATTTTGGAACGTAGGATGAAAACAGGTACATTTGTTTCGTATACTCTAGCCAAACTGCTTCCTTTGTGTAGCACAGACCATATTGCTTTTGTTTGCCTTTATGATGTAAATCATGCAGATCTCCTCTAATTTTGTCCACAGGCTTTATGGAATGAGTTTAATTTAGCAACCAGCCCTTTATTTCCAAAATAAATCTAACAGGTCCCGACTATGACCTTTCTCTTACATGTTGATGATTTGCATTTTCCACCTTCTTTTTTCCCATCTCTGTGATATGGAGTCACACTGTGTGATCCATATTCAAATATTATTTAAATCAGTTGCACTGCATTTGCATTTGAAATTGAGGATTTGAAGCCAGGTCCCCTGCATACTGATCAGAGGGACAACCTTCATTTGAGTGAGGGTGGATATTGCAAATAAATGGGACAGGGTATTAATAATGAAAGGAGTGTTCTATATTGCGTACTGCCGTAAAGGAGTGTTTTCCCTTCCATGTAATGAATCTGATATCATGCTCAACCCTTTTGCTTTCAGCTCAGGAAATGATTTTACTCTCTTCAAATAGAGAGACTCAGCCATGGTGTCACTTTTAGGACAAAAGTACACACAAGATGGCAGCTTGTTCAAAGCCTCTTTGTGGCCAGGTAAAACACCCTAAACATACACAAATAATGCTGTTTTGTGCTCTGCAAGCCAAATAATAGTTATATGGCAGCACTATTGTGAGTTTAGATTGATTAACTACTAATTTGAGTAACTGTGAGTCAGCTGCTTATATTACTTTTAGTTAAACTACAGTAAAACCTGTATAACACTGTGTCATCAATAACTAAATGATTAACTGATTGTGGGGAAAAAATCAGTAAAAAAACAATCTGTTTCTATAAATACTGCATTGGATTTTTTAATTAACCAAAACCAATGTATACAGGGCTTACCGACACATTTGTATAATTGTGTTTTAAAATAAGGGAATAAAGTCTTTATTTTGATCTTTCTTTACGTGTATTCATTATAATTGTAGGCACTAACATAACTGAGCTTGCAAACACATATTACATATCAGTGAATCGTTAACAATAGAGTTGCTCTTTATTGTGTTTCTGGAGTTTTGACCTCTTTGGACTTCTTCCCTTATCCATGCACATTGGAAGTAGGTGAAGTTGTGCTAGAAATCCCTACTCTGCTTCTCTAGAACAGGAACTAGTTTGTGAAAATGTTAGCTAGCAAAATGATCAGCACCATGGAGTAATGTATTGGCCCCAGTTGTCCACAGTTGTGAAGCAAGTACTTTTCGCTGTATTTCAATATACTGTCTTGTTAATTGTACCCTTATTAAAGAATTGCTACCTCAAAACCTATATGAATACTACTAAAACATAGATTGGCTGATCAACATGAAACAAATTCCCATGCTGATTTTTAATTTGTTCTGACCCTCTTAAAGACATTTTTCATTTGTAGTTATTCGTTAATTTGTATTTTAATTTATTTTTACATTTCAAAATTGAGACTACTTATGTTGTACTACTTGTGACCAAGACTAAAATGTTGTGCAGAGGAAAAATATGTGTGCCAGTTAGCAACCATGACTCAGGTGTATTGGTGTCCTTAGTTTTCTTCTCCTTTGCCTTGACATGGCATACCAGCTGAGACTTGCTTCTTACAGAAAGGTCTGTTTTTATTCCACCGACTGAAGCAAAGGTAAGGAGGGACAGAATCGATTGTTGTGGGCCAAATTGAACCTGTGTCGAGCTGCAGGCAGCCACGAGATAAAGCCTCTGACGGTGTCTGCTGTGTTTATCATCAGGTGGCCTTTTCTGTGTGTGCTATGCTGCGATTTTGATGTGTTAAGTCATAATAGGGGAGCCACCATTCTTTGGAGGCTGCCAATAAAATCGCAGACAGAGGGGATTATGTTTCATGTCAGCCCATTATTGTTTCCAGCTTCCCCTGTACGTTTTTTTTTTTCACCTGGAGAGGCCTCTACCTCAATTTTGCTGCTTTTTACCCAGCTTTGCCTTGCTCCCTTTTTTGTTCATTTTCAAGAGGCACGGTTTTCAGTGTGATGCTCTTTAAATCTGTTTGCATTTTATTTGATTGTGGGCCTTGACTTGCTCACAGAAGTCTTGCTGTCATTTTTTAGGACAACTGTACAGTGCAAGCTATATCAGCAGCTGTCAATCTACTTTTTTACCTGTTCACTCTACATGTTCTACACATATATTGACTGTCAGATACACAATTGTATTACATGCAGTAGATATGCCTTACTCATCTGGTAGTATTGAAGACACAGCAGCAAACTTTTTTGGTTGCCGTCCTCTGCCAAGCCTTCTACATCTACAAACAGAGATAATTTGCCACTGAGTGTAAAACTCAGGATGCTCTTACAGTGTATTAGGTTTGCATGGACTTGAATATGCCCCAACAACGTAGTCTCTTCTGGCTTGTGTGACCCTTGCTTGTGGTTTAGTCTTAAGAACGTCTGTTCTAAGATTGCCTGTCCTATGAAAAACCCTTGTGGTGAGTCAGTACGTACTCAGTGGAGTGTGTTATCTCTGTTACACCAGTTGTTATCTAGGATGACCAGCTAAATACTGCCCACCTGTTACAAGAGAAGGTGGGCAATAGCCTCATCAGGCAGGCAGGCCATTTTCAGGAAATGACAATGCCTTCAGTAATTTTATGGGCACATTTAAAGCTTTCTTCTTTGAGGAATACGATGATAATCTCTTCTGTCTGCCTGTGGGCTATGTTTTCAAGCTGACTTAATCAAGAGCAGAAACGAATCATAGCAGTGCTTCTCAAGCATACAGCCAGATCTCCAGAATGTGTTTATATGCTATCTATCCCTTCCCTTGGTCCATTGTACTGCCATACACCACCATCCCTTAGTTTAAGGGAGTAGGGTTTACAAGGTTGAAATTACCTATTTTTGTTGACCTATATTCATGGAGTAGTACTGTTCATTCATGGCAATAACGGCTTTCAGCAAAGCCTAAAGCTGTTGGTTATTACAATAGGCTGATTGGCTGCAAGCTACAAACCCCCTTAGTAATGGCTAAATGGAAGCACACATTGAAACTGCCTTAGGCTACAAGATAACAGCGCAAACACGCCGGTACTGTATGTCTTTTGCAGTTCTAGTTCCCTAATGGTTTTGTCAGCCCTATGGCACTAAGCACCTGAAACAGTCGACTCTTAACTAGCAACAGCCTTCTCTCTGTCCACAGTGCGCTGAGTTTGCTGACATTGGGAAAACAATAAAACATGGATGTTCCAATTTATGGGATTGTGTATAGGATAGGCCTATATATAAAATCAGAGCCAGATATACCTTTGGTGCGACCATCCACTTAGAGACACAACTTTTTACTTTTGAGTAGCTTGATGTCCTTGGGTGAGAGCTGCCTTAGAAATTTCTCAGAAACAACATGATTGGACGTAGATAGCTTAACTCTTTTATGACTTTCATAAAGTGATTTCATGAAACTACATGTTATCCACAGAATTACTTTAAATAACCCACCTGAGCCAAGCACATACACAGTGTTCGTACCAGGTCCAGGCAAAAATAGTTTGGAATTTGGATTTGTCTTGGTCATGCTACATACATCACAGTCCTAGATTAGTCCTGACACTTTATTCAGCTACTCATGTGTATGGGGGGGAGGGAGGATAAAAACAAGAAAATCAGCCAGTTAAATTATCTCCCAGCTCAAAAGTCTCATTACACTGCTGATGAGTTTAAGGATTGCCTGAGGTGGAAAGGGGCTCTGGTTAGGGCTCGGCAATCGTGCGTACCGAGTCTCCTTGTCTCATGTGGATGGAAAACAAAAGACATGCAGACACTCCAGCCAAATTAATACTGAACACATTCCTGCTTAAATACTTCATGATTGTATACTTTACTAAAAATATGTTTCTAAAGAGATGGTATGTCATATGAAGTCTTTATATGGTGGCTGCAAAATGAAGACAGATGTGGTTGGAGGGAGAATTGATCTGACCTTTTCTCGTCATGTAGGGGATATGAATCTCTCCGCATCTACTTTATCAGTGTGATAAAAGGACACGGATTCCTAAATTAGGCAGTTACATGTAGGTCACAGCACAGCTACAAGCAGAAGTGGAACAAGTACTGTATATGTAACATGCCCTGCATTTTTAGAAACTATCTAGGCATCTATTTGAACAAATAGTTCAATATAACATACTGTAGATATTTTTCTTTTCAAAATATGTAAAGTCAATTTAAAGAAAAGGGGACTTAAAGGTATTTGTACAGCAGGTAACATAACATTTCTATTTTTAGAAAGTTAAAGATGGAGTCTGTGATTCTAATTCAGTGAAAATCTCCTACAGTAAAAAAAGGAGCACTGATGGTAGGGGTGTATTTGTTTGGGTGTTAAGTTTAAAATATCAACAATCTTTCTCCAGAATCACTGACTCTAACTTTAAAGGAGTTGATACCAAAAATAGGCACTTAGGTTTAGGGTTGCACAAGCTATGTCCATGTATTAAGGCACCTCTCAGACAGCAATTCGTGTAAAACTAGGTTTGCATCACAGGGTCACAAGTCCACTTGTGTTTATCAGTGTGGAGGCTGCTGGATCATGTCTGTATAGTAACTGTATATATATTACTGGATTCTTAGGCAACAGGTTAAGACAAAGTTATAAGAAAATGGTAAAAAAAAAAGGCTAGCTCACACATCCACTGTCAAAAGGGTGATGTCCTTAAATGCTGAATTCTGAACTTTCCGAAATAACATACCAGTGTTGTGTAACTGTGTAAACACTGACACACACTTCCTGTAGAAAATAAGAAAAATAAGTGGAATAATTTTGGTATTAGTTGGTGGTATTTAAAAGAGAAAATATTCATCAGTATTCGCAAAACAAAGTTGTTGTAATTGTGGGGTTAGTGAGTTTATGATCCAATACTCCTAGCAGTTTGCTTCCCTGATAACACATTAGGTTAGGTTAGGATGATGGCTCTTTGACTAAATAATTCAAAATGTATTCCTGCTGCCACCGCCAAATACCTTGTACCCAGTTCCACATCTTCCAGTCAGTAAGCCTATTTAATGCATTCAGTTACCTTCCCAACCGCTGCGCCGCTTCTGTTGTTAGGGAACCACCATAACCAGTCATCTGCGCTGAAAGATAAAACCAATATGCTGAGGTGATGTGACCTACCATCTGACAGATGCCTCTTCAGTATGACTGCTCATCTTAAAGCCAATCAAGAAGAGCCTGTCTGTCTTTTCTCCTCCAGTGAATACATAATTTTCATCTTAATCTCATCAATAATCAGGGATGGCGATGGCAGCAATTGGCATGATTGCCAGTGTTCACAGAGCAATACTTGGAAAGGATTGCTGTCTGCATGGATGGATGGTGTAAATCAAAAAACAGTGATTAAGGGCAGACATTCCTCATTGTTGAACCACTGGACTGCTGGGTGGTATGGTCGCTTGGGACCCATGGTATAATGTCAGCAGAATGGACAAGAATTAAAATGTTTCTTTAGATGTAAGCAAGGGCTAAACGTTTATTCAAAAACACAAAAATGTGGTTGGATCAGAATTTTCTCTGTCTCAATGATAATAAGACTGAAATTGTTGTGTTTGGTCGTGCATTTTAGTGCCTGTGTAGATGCTCTTGGTACTTTAGGTTACCATATTTGTCCTTTTACCAAGAATCTGGTTGTGATTTTTGACAGTGCTTTTAAATTTGTCAAACAGATTAGTTCTGTTGTTAAAACCAGCTTCTTCCAACTGAGACTCTTGGCTAAGGTCAAGCCCTACCTGCTACGCAAAGACTTCAAAAGAGTCATACATGCATTTATTACGTCCCGCTTAGACTACTGTAACTCTTTGTATGTTGGATTGGATCAGTCATCCCTTCGTCGGTTACAGTTGGTCCAGAACGCAGCAGCTCGACTTTTAACCGGGACTAAAAAGCACGACCACATTACACCGGTTTTGGCCACGCTCCACTAGCTTCCTGTTTGTTTCAGGATTGAATTTAAAATGTAATATTTGTCTTCAAGATCTGAAATGGGTTGTCGCCTTCTTAGTTATCGGAGCTCTTACTGTCCACAGACCTGTCAAAGCACAGAGGTCTTCCAATCAGATGCTCCTTGATGTGCCCAGATCCAGGTTAAAAAACAAAGGTGACCGAGCCTTTTCAGTGGCTGCTCCTAACCTCTGGAATAGTCTACCTATTCATGTAAGAACAGCTCAGACCATTGAAACGTTCAAGTCCTTGCTTAAGACCCATTACTATGCATTGGCTTTCAATTCAAGTTGAGCTTTGATATCTTCACCTTTTTCTACTGTTGGTTATTTTGTATTGTATATTGTGTATAGTTTGTGTATATTATCTCTTTGATTTTTGGAGCTTGTTAAGCACTTTGGTCAACTATGGTTGTTTTTAAACGTGCTATATAATTAAACATTTAACTGAACTGAACTGAACTTGTTAGGAATAAATATAATATAGTAGTAAAAATAGTCTTTATGCTAAACTAGGATAATGTTTTGGACCAATATAGTATGGGGTACAGTATATATCCGCACATCTAAATCTCAAAGTGTGTAAACACATTTCCCAAAGTGTGGAATCTACATCAGAACAAAAACCTGATGTAGACCCCCTACAGTTGCAATGTCATATTATCAAACTTGTGAATCCCATAAAAGAAAACTTAATGTATGTGTCCATGACGAACACAAAGTAATAATCTATGTGATATTTCTTTCTGGACAAACCGCAAGAATATGTGTGTAAATTAAGGTTTTATTCCAATATGTGATGATTGGGGGAACAAATATTTCTGCTTCGGTTCATCAGCAAACGGAAGAGAGGGAGACAAACACAGTCCCTGAGTCATTTTCCACCCTCACACTCTTCTCATGAGTCATGCACCACCACACATGTTAGACGGTTAAGCATAAACAAATCTAAGATCTAAAATATGCTCAGCGGTCAAAGTGATAATTTGAGCAGACACAGGTTTTAGCAAATGAAATAGATGAATATATATATGGCCACTGTATGCAAGGTCAATGAGATTTACCTCTTGTAGTGTAAGGTATTACTAATCCTAATGTATGCATCTGTTTTCCTTGAAGATCTCAGAGTTTAATAAGAATATGGTTATATTTTTCATTCACAGTTTAGTTAAGCAGTACCATAGCTTATTTCCATCATCACAAGAAAATGCTATTGTCAAATAAACCATCCCATTGTTGAATTAGTTGAAACAAGTATTTGCAATTTGCATCTGTCAAGTTCTGAGTAAGCAATCTTCTTTAGGAACTGTATAGAAAAAGTCAAACTCATCTCTCTCAACCACAAACAAATGTTTAAATATGCCCATACAAAGAGTTCTCTCTGTCTGGTATATCTCACAGAGGGAGCTATTGAGCTACAAATGGGAACATAACAGAAACCTAAATGACAGGAGGGGAAAGAGAGAGTCTGAGGAAAGAAGAGAAAACAAAGAATGACCAAGATACAGGATGAGGGAGAGACAGGAAAATCTAAGCAAGATGTTTTGGATCTGAATGTGTAATCGAGCGGAAAAGCAAAAAAGGATGAAGACTTACAATCAAGGCACAAAATATATCTCACTTACACCCAGTCAGTTGACCTTGATGCTGCTGTTAATGAAAACTCACCATCAGTTCCCTACTGAGATTAATGAAATGAAATTCCATAAGCATGACAATTAATGTGAACTTAAATGAATCAGTTTTTAATTGTTTATCTTTATTTTACTAAAGGTTACAGTAGCAGTGATTGTGTTTGTATTATAGAAAGTAGTGCATTTGTAAAGGAAGTCTCGATTGGCTTACTGTTGAGCTGAAGTACTGTTTTTCCAAAAAGCAGGGTATCCAGTTGGAGTTAGGGGTCCACTCCTCAATCAGTCTCGCATTGCCAGACCTTACTCAGCGCTGCAGAACGTCTGGCTCTACTAAACCAAGGCATTCTCATGGTCCATAGAATATCGTACGAAAATGTATTCACACCAAAACGTATGACATCCTACGAAATTAGGAGGCCGCCTGCTGGTCACGTGACGCCATGTCGCCGAGCGGCAGTTGCTAGTTGTTTAAGCCGCTACAGAGCTTGGTGACCCGGGCTACAGACCTCTGTTGTATCAGTGGTAGTTGGTAGTTTAGTTACCTGAAAATAGGTGACTTTGAGCCGGATACAAAGCAGTGCCGGTTGTTTCGGCGGACATTATGGTTAAATGTAGTCCACAAAATATTTTGCCGCGACGAAAGTTAAGATTAGGCACCAAAGCGACTAGTTAAGATTAGGAAAAAGATTGTGATTAGGATTAAAACACTCCTAAGTAACACACATTTCCTGGTTGAAAGGCTTTAGTTTTCCCTGGGAAGCGAACTCCGCTCTCTGGCTTGAAAGTCTTATACGTTAATTACCCATCCACCCCGATCTCCTCCCTACGCGGCAAGCCGTGTTCCTATACAGCAGCCGTCAATGTTGAATACAGCCAAAACAACGTGGAATGCTTACAAATTACAGTGCTTTACTTTTCGTAACTTGGTTCATGAGAACAGGCTGACCACACATACATTCCAGGATAGGAGAAAAAAAAACGCTCTGGGTTGTTTGCACTTCTATAAACCAATTACAATACCAGTTAGATAGTAAATGCTGTGAACATATTCTTTGTAAATCTTTACAATCATTCCGCAAAAGAATCAAGCAGGCCTGCCTTGTTGCACGATCCAAATCTTCAAAACTTGCTTGCTAGCTCAACGTTTGTGGTTGTTTGAGCTTGAGAACGGCGATACACAGAGAGCGGAAGGCAAGGGACATCTGGCGGAACATCTGGCAGCACCAGATGTGAGGCAATTATCCTGGAAATGTACTGTCGTTTATCTAGACTATTCCTCAATTGACCACTAGAGTTCAGTCATTTTAAATTTTGAAGTGATACTTAAAAACATATGCTTCAGCGGTGGCTTTAGTTACTAGTTTCCTTTTTATAAACACTGTGGTCAACTTGAGGTCAGTTATGATGGATTAAGGGTGACACATTTTCATGAAAAATATATGAAAAGTGTTTACTGAATCCACAGCGAATTATCACCTGACTCTGCAGTTCTTCTCATGGAACCTTTAAGCTGTTTTTAGCCAATTTTTGGTTGGTTTTCTGGCCCCCAACTTGATCAACCTTATTTTGCAGCAACAGCATGCTGCTTTTTTTTGTTTGTTAGTTAAAAAGCTAATAAACTCATTGTACATTACCTCAGCACCAAACATCAGACAGACAGAATTAGACACTTGCTGGTGAACGTAGCAGAGCATCTAACAAGCAAAAGGGCCATATATCTTTACCCGGAGTTTTTTTCTATATGTCATAAAATGTATAGGCTACATCTCAAAGCGCGTCTTACCAACAAGGAGCGTGGCATTATTGTCAATCAAGAATTATAATTTGGTAAACGTGGAAATAACATATTTTTTATTACTCCTGCAAAACAGACCCAGTCAACACTGCACTTTACACAAACCATATTTCCGCTGCTTCCTTCCTGGCTGTTTACGAGAATCCAACATGTGTTTCATACAAAACCTTTTATTTGTTGTGGCCACTGATAATGTCGATCTTGTCTTCAAGAGATATTGCAAATGGCATATTTAACCCTCTCGAATTTGGCTATGATACATAATTTAGAAAGTAAATCACACATGAATGAAGATGATAGCATGGCAAATATGTTTATATCGAAACCTTTCATTTCAGAGCAATTCTTCCTATATTCATATTTGAAATGGGATTCCAAAGTGTGTCAGATAAATTGGTCATGTTGTACTCAGGTATCTGTGTGTGTGTGTGTGTGTGTGTGTGTGTGTGTGTGTGTGTGTGTGCGTGTGTGCGTGCGTGCGCGCGCGCCCAAGGGCACACTGGTAATGGCTGCATATTATACTGCATATTAATTTATGTTGTACTTAATTTAAAATATTTAAAAGCTAGGGTTTTGTTTTTGCTTCATTTAGCAATTTCTTTGTGCTGCGTTTTGCAGATCTCAGGGCAGCCAATAAGTCAAGTAATATTTTGGTTTTGGTTCTAGAAATAGTATTTATAATAATAAATTAGTCAACTGAAGTGTGTCCCTTGAAGGTGTCATGTGAAATAGCCTCAGCTGTGTGATAAGGTGTAACTTTGAAGTTGTGAATGAGGTTAAAGCCATGAGTCAACCGCTGCAGGCTATCACGACCGCCACACCCCCATCTCTGAGCATCTCTCCTGTATACTACACTCACACAAGTCATGCCCTTCCCCTGCATCCAGAATCTATTTGTTGCTGTACATGCAGTCTGGTTTGTTTTGGCATTACAAGTCTGTTATTGTTGTATTATGTTGAAATGATCTGTTTGTATTTACTTGTTCAGTCAAAGTTGATCCAGTTGACCAGTTTTCAGTAAGTCACTAAGCAGTCATTAACAAAACTGTAATTAGTTAGTTGTTGTACTAGCATGTGTGGCTTTCCCAAATATAGCAGAGACTATCTGTTAATTTAACTTGATGAGGACAGAGCTGATTTTTAACTCAAAAATATCCTCCAGCTTAGCCATCTACTTCCCTCACTCAGCTCACTCATTTCAACAACTCAGCCAACACTGACAATAGTACAGTCAAAAACTGTATGCAAACAGACACTTGGCACCTCAGGCTGCGGTCACTCATGTCCCATCAGTATCTTTAATGCACCGAATGCCTTGCCTTTAGAAGAAAAAAAAGAAGAAGAAAAAAAGAAAAAACCTCTTGCAGCCACCCAGTTGTAGACTCTCCTAACTCATACCTTTATGTTGTTTGTGTGACACCTGAAACATATCATAACAATATCACAGAAGAACTATGTCTTGGGAAAGAGAAATGACCATTTTCAAGTAAGTGCATGACCAGCGTTTAGATGGTTGATTGTTGGGGAAAAGGGGGTAAACCATTGTGCCCCTGTGAGTTCCTTATTCTTTTTTATTGCAGAGGGCAGAGACTCAAGTATAGCACCAGCACATCACCCTGACTGATTTCCTCAGCACTTCCTGGGGAATTGTCATCACCCCAGGTCAATATCTAAATTTTCCCATGCATCAAAATGTATTGTAATTGACTCCATTTATAATTCCTCTAGAGATCTGGCACTGGGCTGCAGCTCTGATGGCTGCCGAAAGCAATAAAGTCTCACAGACATGACCCCCATTGTAAACAAGACCTCCTTCCAAAGTGTGAGGTACAGTGCAGCAAAGTGCAGTTTTTCGGTGTTTGGCTGTACTTTTTGCTGTACTACTTCCATTCAAATGTTGTAACTTCACAATTATGTAGTTCTCATGTCATGTTTTATTCTTCTTGGCTAGTGTTTTCTCCTACTCCATTATAGATCTTGCAGTTTTAAGATATTGGATGACCCGATGTGCAAGACTTGTTTTTCTTTTCAACAGTTTTTATAGATACCGGTGTTAGCTGGGAAGGAAATACATGAAATACTGTATTACACTTTACACTACATTATAGATATGCTATAATGCAGTGTGCTGTTGCTGTAATAATTAATGTTATATCAATTAATGTAATAGCACTGCATTACTAGCACTACACATTAACAGCACTACATGCAAGTAATGCATGTATTCTGTTTTAGTGAAAACTAATGTAACATAAAGTGACTTTAGACAGTTGTTGATCTAGTTTTCTATAAATACATTTTTATAATACAAATGCTATACATTTATATATTATTATTATTTAATGAACTATATGTTGTATCATATTAGAAAAAAATGTCTCCCTAATATTAATTGAATCTGTCTTTATTGAAAAGACTAGAGTTTCTGCGGCAGACAGTAGGCATTTGCAGATTAACCATCACATATTTTAACCTTATGGTTTTGCTGGCCATCAGTTCTAATCAGAAAATAAATCCTTCATTATGATAATAGTTCTGTAATATGGGGGTTTCAAGGAAAATGCAAATTAAAAGAGGAAATAGAGCATAAGTAAAAAGGATTTACCCTTTTATGTGCACGTAATTAGTGCAACATTGATGGGACAATTGTTATTGTTTGGAGTGTGGATTTGTGTCCTCTGAGTCAGATTAATTGCATTGTCTACCAACAACATTGTCTATTTTCTGGTATGGTGTAACAATATAATTCTTCTTTATGTGTATAATTATTTATAAGGCAGCACAAGTAGTTAATATTAGGTATATTATTAGGTAATTATTTACAAATAGATAAGTAACTTAAACCTTTTTTTTTCCTCCTCCATCTCATTTGTTTATGCTGTCCATTACATTTCCTCATTTGCCATTTTACTGCTTGCTGTTTTTAACATTGCATGATCCGAGGTATGTGACTGCTTTGTCACAACAACAATATCACTTTCACACCTGCAACTGGAGCTGCTTTGATTCCTCCTAAAAGGGGAACACAGAGTTGTGTTCATCCTTTTGTCTCTTTCCTCTGATGTACTCTAGTCTGCCTACCACTTCATCTCCTATTCGCTCTCAGGTGCCCCCAACAGCTAAATGAAAAAAAGACAAAACGCGATTTTTATTGGGGGGAAAACCCATTTTGTGTCGTTAAAAAAGTGGTGAAGGAAAATTAAAAGACTCTATTTTATTCAAAATATTTTTAGATTGACATACAAGTCATGGTTGTCCTGGCAGCTGATCAATAGTCAGTTTTGCCCTGATGTGATGGATATGCCCTTTGGCAGACATTATGTGTATCTGGTCATGTGTAGAGTCCCCTCAAGGTCTTCCTCCCTTTACACCCTGTGTTGTATATGCAAAGAGGCTGTGAGAGGAGGTTTGATGAGAAGATAACAAGCTTGGGCAAGATGACTTCTTCATGGCTCTGAAAGGTTTTAACATATATAATCTCTAGAACTTGAAATACCTTTTATCTATGATTGAAGTGCACACCGCGTCAGCCAAACAGACTCACCGTATCTGTATATTAATAGTGTCCACATGAGGATGAATTGTAATAAATGTGGTGAGCCTTAACTTTTTATCTAGTGTGATCATCAGGTCAAAATTTAAATGTTTCTCAATGTTTTGGTTTATGACCAAATAATGCAAAACTAATGACATTCCCACCATCCTCAGCTGTAGTTTGTGTTTGCTAATTTGCAAATGTTAGCTACAGTAACATGTTAAACTAATACGGTTAATATGGAAAACATTGAACCTGCTAAACATCAGCATGTTGGTACGATGACGTTTAGCTGAAGGTAACACTGTGCCAGCCTCAGTTGGCTACAGCCTCAAAGCCTCTAGCATGGCTGTAGACTCTTAGTCTTGTTTTTCCTTACTTTTGGTTCATCCTCCAACTTCTCCAAAAGCCTTGCCTTTGAATCGTGTATACTTGTCTTGATTATGTGAGTCATTATGGCATCAATGTCTAGCGATAAACCTAGGTTCTAATAATTCAACCAGTCAACCTTCTCCTTACCCACGCTCCTCCGCTAATATAAATGTCTCAATTTAACGTCCATGTGGAACACAAACTTTTTAGGTCCATAGTATGATCATTTTATTATTATCACATTTGTTACACCCTAACAGACCACTCTGATTAAATATTAAATACGCCTATACTTATATAATGAGTTTATATTTAGTATCTTTATTTATGCATCTCTTCTGTCTGTCTGTTTCTCTTTCTCTAATGCTCTACACACTTTCTTTACACCCACTAGCATACACCTACTTGGCTAAGGTGATGAATGCATTTATGAACGACCTTCTACTTAGTTTTTATGTTGCATTTGTCTTTGTTTTCACAAGTGTGTGGATTATTTAAAACTTGATCTTTTATTCTACGTTGGCAGCAACGCTCAGATAAATCTCAATTTCCTTTGTAACCTTTGGCGGCATTGCAAGAGCAGTGGATGAAATATAGTTATTATTTGTCTATAAATCAAAATGAAAATTACCCCTCTCTACAAATGACTGAATATAAAGTTGACATCTTCACATTATAGCGGTTGATTTGGTATTGTGAGCTACAAAGTATTTTTCCCTGGCAGTTTATTTGAAGGAAACTGGCCAAGCATAATGAAAAACTCATGTCTGTCTTTTGTTCATGGGAATGAGTAATGTGTCAAGGGCCAGTATTACAAAGCTCATATCAATAACTGAAGAATGTTGACCACAGAGGTGAGTTTGTGATGCTGTCTGTTATTCACACGTTAACTTATTGTGTTTCAAATGGCTTTTGTCTTTCTTGTGCACTTTTGTGTACCATATGCATCACTCAGCCTCCGCAGTTATTTATTTTGCTTGACATGAACGCAAACTGAAGCATACAGCAGACAACTTAAAGAAAGGACATGTTTTTTCTTGCGTGAGGAGTTACCTGAGAATAAATTGTGTGCATGTGCTGGCTTAGAAACATGGAGACAGATATTTTTTTCTGTGTCAATGAAAGACACTGGGAGGCCTTGCTGCCAGCAGTCATTAGAATAATTTTACATGTTTCAGAAATCCTGTCTGTCTGGAAAGACTAAATATACAACCCCCTCTGTTTTTCCTCTGATCCACTTGAAATGTGTATTCAGAAGATACCAGTGTTGCCATGTTTTCTACCCTGAAAATAACAGCTTTAATTTTGTGGTAATTTAAAGCAACTTTTAGCGCGAGCTGTAGTAGCCTGGGCTAGATTCTGTAGACACTACGTTTTCAAAGCTAAGAAGGGTAGTAATAGTAATGTATATTTCTAAAAATCATAAACTTTCCTATACTATATATATATATATATATATATATATATATATTTATTTTTTTTATTTTTTATTTTTTTATTTATTTATTTATTTATCTCAAACAATCAACAATGTTGCAAAACAAATAGCTTATTTGGTCCTGCCCCTTATTTCACAAAATCATATTATACAAAGTAAAATAGATATGCAAATACAGCATACAATCTTTCGGTCTTACAATAATTTACAACAATACAATAATATACAACAATACCTTTAAATTACAAATTCCAGCTCCCGCTGCTGTGGACACGTGCCGTGAAGACTGAAGGAAGTGAAGGAAGAGAGCGAAAATAGTGAGGGGATAGGCGCAGAAAATGACAGAAAGTTTGGGATCATTTTAAGATGCAAAAAAATTTAAACTTTACAGTGTGTCAGGAGCGGACAAGTTACACGGTAACATTAACGTCTGCATGCAGTCTCTCGTCCAGTGTTGTACACACAACTACAGCATGCTACTCTGCAAATAGCGAATTTTTTGAAAAAAGCTCAAACGAAAGCTGTCGTAAACTTAGCTGCTGGCGGAGACAAACCAGCCCAGCCCCTCTTACCAGCGCCTCCTGCGCATGGCTACTTAATATGCACGTTAATGACGTCATTGGACCATGCAGAGCATTGCAGACGATGTCTGCATTCTTCATTTTTTCTAAACTTTACTCAGATCAGCCTTATGAGATTGTGTCCTCCTGAGCAGTATAGTTGAATAGCCCTGCTGTAATCTTTGTACAGTCACATGTATCTGGGCTTAGTGAACAGCTTTTTTTGTGCAGTGTAAAGAGCCAGAGGCATGAAGGGGAAGAAGAAAAAGATTTACATTTAGGGCACCAAAAAATTACTTTGGACATCTAATTTAGGGGCTGGGTGGCCTATGCAACCAGTGTTTAAAAATATTAGCATCTATCAGTGTTGTAGTCGAGTCCGAGTTGAGTCTGAGTCCCCAGTGTTCGAGTCCGAGTCCAAGTCCCAGTCACCAAAGAAGAGTCCGAGTCGAGTCACCATTACCTGAGTTTGAGTCCGAGTCAAGTCTTGAGTCCCCAGTGTTCGAGTCCAAGTCGAATCGTCAAGATTGAGTCTCAACTCTGGCACCTTTAAAGAGCTGATATACTAATAAAAGAGGGTCTACATTAAACAAAAATGACACCACTGTCACGATTGCAAAGGGAGTTTATTTACTGACTTTTTTCTAAACAACATTTAGCTGTGCTCTACAGTCACGTGTGCTCTACAGTCACGGCCAGTCTTGGAGCCCAAAACAGGAAAAGTGTAACATCTTATATCACATTTTCATAACCTATTAAGTCACAAACTTCATCCAACGTCCGATTTTATATATCCTCGAGTCCGAGTCGAGTCTTGAGTCCTCAGTCCGTGAGTCCAAGTCAAGTCATGAGTCCAGAGAATAGAGACTCGAGTCGGACTCGAGTCCAAGTCCAGGACTCGAGTACTCCATCACTGGCATCTATTTCTGTTATTGTATGCAATTCAAGCAATAAAAGTGTTGCTTTTTCTAAAAATTAAACCATTCTTATGTATATTTACTATTGCTATTTACTATAAAGCAAAAGTATTTCTTATATGATTACTCGATTAATTGATGGAATATACAGTAGAATACTCAATTACTAAAATATTCGATAGCTGTAGCCCTATTATATACACTTCAGAGGCCACACTTATGCATCAGTTTGTCTCAGTAATTCCCATGTAAACAATAGTCTGTACTGTAATCCCATGGCTTCACTCTGATCCTGTGAATGGCTCCCCTGAAACACCATCGCAGTTAACTTGAGCACTGTTTCTTGGCTACCATGGTTACTATGATCAGTTTTCCAGCCAAATGATTACCAAATCACTCATGCCACAAGCAACTATCAAAAGCCACAATAAGTGAAGGAGACCTTTCCATGTCTCAATACATGGGGAATAATGGGAAATTGTTTTGTCTCTTGCATCCATCTGTTCACCTACCATGCAGTTCATTTTCCTTTTTTCATCATCAGTAAGGCTGCGATCATAGTGACAAGAGCATGTGGATCTCAGAGGCCCTATCAGTGGAGAAACAGGCTATGTGATTGTGGTTTTCTCACTGTCATTCCCAAGAGTCAGTTCTGTGAGAATTGAGGAGAAGGGTATGTGAAACTCCCAGTCATTGAATCTGTCCAGCCAGTCGGCTAGCTGCAAAGTCTTATAATGACAGTGACCTCACCTCTTACTCTTATTGTATTGCTTTTAGTATGATCACAGCCAGCAGTTGTGAATGTGTCTGATTGTGTGTGCTTTCCAATGCCCTTTAGATATCTTTGTATTTGAATTGAAGGTTGTTTCAGTGTGCCTTGTGATCCACAATCTTGACATCCAATCGTATTGTCAGAAAATGAAAACTAGCAAATCAAAGCTATGGAATTGATGTAAAGCAAGACAAGTTTGACCCCTAATGTCATAAAGGCCACATATCTTGACAGCTTGCCCATTATCATACTCCTCACTCCATCAGCATTTCAGTTACAGAGCTAGAGGATGGGCTAACCTTACAGATGTGGGGGGTAGTGTAGGTTAAATGATAGAAGTTGATGAAGAGGGATGGCCTTATTGGTGCTTATTTTAGTTATCAATCAGTATTTGAAGCAAATCACAATGATTAGCTGCAAAATAAGATGCACCATTTATTGTGCATGCATTATACAAACTTCTGTCTGGTGATGATTGGTGTACAATAGGCATCCATCATTTATTTTACTCATGTCACTTTCAGTTACTTAGACACCAATGATTTCAAGTACAAGTCAAAACAAGATCACTTATAACTATCACTGATCAATAGACTACATGCAGCATGGCAAGTTTGTTTTTTTACTTCTGCCAAAGAGGTTGAATGAGTCTGAATGCCTCCATCCATCTGTTTGCTTGTCTGTTTGTCTTTAACCGACATGCTGAAACTCAAGGCTGGACTGGGGTGGATTTTGCTGTGCACATTAACACTCTCAAGAGGAAGATCCTGCGGACTTCCCTGTTGTGCAGGCCCAACCTTGACTACTCATGTAGACTCAAAGAGGAAAATAAACCTACGTATTTCGGTGACCCCGTGACCTCTCACTCAGCTTTTCATCTATCTTCATCAGACTGTGTTGTCTATTTAAATCCATCTCTTTGGAGTCAGTGTGCAGGCATTTCTCTTTTCATCTTTCACCTAGCATCACATTAGGCTAAACTCTAAAATAATTACTTATCCTCCCAGTACAGTACAATGTTGGCTTTAAAATTAAGGCTTAACAAATGTGTTCATTAGGCAGTGGTCTGCCCTCTCCACTTTCTGTATTTCATGTTTCTATCTTTTGTCTAGATTTTCAGTTTTGTGCCTCAGAGGCAAAGGGTGTTAGTTGTAATATCAAAAGCAATTTAAATTGAAAATAAATGCTATTTCATAGTAAAAACAAAGGATCATATACTGAGTTAAATAAATGCAGTCAGTATTGTAGTGAATTTAATGTGTGTGTGTGTGTGTGTGTGTGTGTGTGTGTGTGTGTGTGTGTGTGTGTGTGTGTGTGTGTGTGTGTGTGTGTGTGCGCGCGCACGCACGTGCATGTATCAATAAGACTAAACCCTTAACAGGAACCTAAACATGGTACTTCATGGTACTTACAGTAAGCATCCTTGTTCCTGTACCATCTGATCCCCTAAGACACTGCTTACTGTTTGAAGTCTCCACTTGAAAGGCCTGATCTAAATACTGTGGATTCCAAAGCAATTCTGCAAACAGTGATTACAGACTGATTAATGAGCCACACACACACACACACGCACGCACGCACGCACACACACACACACACACACACACACACACACACACACACACACACACACATGCTTACTTTCTAGGCCACGCACAAATGGATTAAGCAGGAGTCAGTATGTTACAACATATAGTCTAACTCACTCGTAGGTTGGTTTTTATTTAAACTTCAACATCGATCTGTGTTTTTTTTTATTGGAAACCTGTCAATGAGCCCAGCATCAGTCTCAATTGCGGTTGCTAATCAATTTATTATGTATCTTTTTGTTTTCATTTTTTTCTACAGTGTCTGCTGAGATCTTAAAAACCAGTTTGACCACCATGGAACGTCACATTCAGAGGCTTGAGAACGACATCGAGAACTTTCCCAAAACGGATGACCAACAAGATAAGTTTGTGGAAAAGATGTTGATATCCTTTTTATGGTGGGTGTGGTCATTTTCACAACTTGCTTAGTTTTATGCTTAAATTTCCTCCTCAAACAAACATATGTATTCTAGCATATTAGGACATTGCTTGTACCATTTTGTCGACAGAAGTGGCAAAGGAGAGTGCTGTTTTTGTTCTGCCTGGCAGTGGTAAGCAGTTTAAGTCACTTGGTGTGATAGGTGGCACCCAAGGGAATGTAGGGAATGGATCTGGCTGCCTTGCTATGAGATGTTGATCGGATCTCCCTCTTCACTCCTCCCTGGGTCCCAAGAGTGAAATCCAGCCTGTGACTATTTTTAGTGCACTCTGCCCACCGCCGCCTGTCCCCTTGGGGACTCTAATAGGGGCTCTAGCCCCTCACACCAACTTATCACCTATCCCTGATTTCATCTCCTGACCGGCCACAAGCCTCTCCACACAACCATCCGTGCACTATCTTCTCTCATGGCACCTCTCCTGTTTCGATAACAGAGTGTTTCACTTAAACCCAAGCATCTCTGCTCCCAAATTGAATTAGCCATGTCTCTGCACTTTCTTGAATGCCCTTTCTGAGAGGAAAGGTCCTCACTGTATAGGTTTGATCAGTGGTGGAAATCAAGTCTATTGTCAATACCCTGAGGCTAGGGTGCCTTTCACGGAAAACAGTCAGCATTGTCTGCTTTGCTTGTCTCTAGTCTTAATAAGAAAAAAAAGAATTACTCGAGTAATTTAACAAGTGAGAAGGTGTTACCATATTCTAGGTGCTCTCACGTAAGACAGCATTTAACCTGATTTTTGCTTCCTTTTGTCTGAGATTTATTAAGGCTGACTTTGCACATTTGGTGGTATAAGAGTAATAGCCTCCTAACACATTAACAATCTGCTCCTAGTCAAAGACGGGCACTTACATTTCTGTAATTAACAAAAACTGAAGCAGAGACCTCCCTGACGGCTGCTCGGAGGCAGAGCAGGCAGGCAAGAAAGCTACTCTGCCCCCCGATGACAGTATTGATTCCCAGGCTCCTTTGAGAACTAGAGGCTTGAGTGAAAGGAAATGTAGAACTGAAGATATACTGCAGCATGGCTCTCCCTCACTGTCTGGAGTTCCTCCCCAGAGAGTGGCAGAGAGAAGCTGACTGGCCATGACCTGAAACACCCCACTTCCTCCCCCTTTTCTCCCCATCCCACCTGATCGAGTTTTGTTGCCATTAAGGAGGCTTAGTAGGATTTAATAGAAGTAGCCACCAGTAGGAAAAGCACCGACAAGCATATTTATTTCTGTGTTGTTCCCCTCTGGAGTGTTTTTGTAATGCTTAATGGTATAGCAGTTTACCTTCCCTTGATTTTTCAATGGCAGAATTGCTTCAGTTGTACATATTTTGTAATCATAATTTTTAGTGTTCTAATGTTTGGGATGCAGACACATGGAAGCACAGGAAGGAGTCAAATGATAAGAAAGTGCATGCTCGTTTGTTCTCTGTTAGCTCCCTGGAGCGTTTGATCTGCATTCCATCTCCTGTTTATAATAAAGGAATACAATTGATAATAATGGAATCATAATAGCAAGGTGTCAAGACAATTTTACTTGTATGTGCTGCTAGTGAGTATTTGGTGTAGACTATTGTGTCCCATGTTCTAGAAAACACAGTTATATTGTCCTTGCAAATTGTTTTTGTTTTGATGTTCATATACAGTACATAGTAATAGGACACTAAAAGTATGCAATCAGATTTTTCTCGTTGTCTTTGGAGTAGCCGTGCGTCTGTTTATTACAGTAGGACATTTGTGTATGTGTATCTCAACCTTACCCTTTTCTCTGAAGTCTGTCACCCAGGACAATATTTTCTACCACTTTAAACCTCTCAAGATATGAGATTTTAGGCTTTTTTTCACGCAAGAGATAGATGTGCTTAATTTGCTGAGGTTGTTAGTACCAGCGTTTGCAATGAGCTTAGGTAGCACTCTAATCTGTGTTGCATAGCAAAGTGTTGGAACGACATTTTGAAATACAGTGCTGTATATTTTGGATTGACATTTCCTTTGGTACACATAAGATAGCAGAGTCAAGGCAAGCATACCTTTTTAAACTTTTCCCTGGGATTAAAGTAAAGGATGTTGGTTCCTTGAAGCATGACAGATGGAAGAACAACAACAGCTAAAAGTCATGCATTTGATGCTTGAGCAACCCTGAAAAAGTTAAGTGAAGCGCTGTTGTCTTGAGTGTTGGGCACTGTGATGAATGAGTCAGTCTGCATGTGTGTGCACTTCTGTGTGTGTGTTACAGAAAAAGAGAGAGCGAGAGAGAGAGAGAGAGAGAGAGAGAGAGAGAGAGAGAGAGAAAAGTAGAGAGTATAATATACAGTGCAAGTGCAGGTGAGTACATGTGCCTCTGTTTCACTATGACTCTTGTAAGCTTTTTTCCTGAGATTAATTTCAGGAGGCCATGGTCACTCCAAGGTATTTTAAATGTAATATGTGCCCCAAAGCAGCATAGTTTTAATTAAACCTTCAACAATAAATTATGTTTTATTTTTTATTTTTTTCACCGCACATGATTAGTGTTCCTAATTTGTGTAGGCTTCAGAAATTTCAGGTTTTGCCCATTTAAAAGTCTGATAAATTTCTGGTGCAAACAATTTGTGAGACTCTTTCATCCTTACCAGTCATCTGATGTGTTTACCTTTTTAGAGGAAATCATTTCACAAAATAATATGACAAGAAATGTGCGGCAACAGATAAGTAGCAGTTATGAAATACTGAAAGGAAGAAATATGGAATGAAAGAAATGCAAAAAGAAAGGAAGAAAGAAAAAAAGAAAGAGGAAGAATCGCTTAGTGGAAGCACTTCATTTGACTTTATTGATACATTTTTCTCTTTCCATTACTGTAATGTATGCAAATGACTGAATGGGGTGTTTGTTCAGCAGTTTAGTGATCTCTATCTGTCAGAAGTAATGGGAGCCCACAAAGGCTGTAGAGTTGAGGCACAAGCCCCCAGAGAGCCCTATTTCACCAGAGAGGCTATGGCTATCGCATGCACACTCACACTCACATTCCAGTTCCTGCTTGATATGATAAAGTAGAGCTGGGGGCTTAGAGCGGGATTCTGCATACTGGAATATTAATGTCAGGGAGGTGGCTGGATGGGGATGATGAGCGACAGGACTGAACCTTGATGGATGTCTGGACATGTCCAATACATCTCCCACCACTGTACTCAATGCCTTAACCTAGCTTAACCTTTTATTTCCCAGGAGGCCAGAGTCAGAGCACATTATTCTCTCCAATCTTCACACATTGAGTGACAAGGAGCTGTCTTCTGGGGCCAGTTTCAGCAAAATATATTAGACTGGGGGTTAACAGATTTAGCTTAGTCTTAATTTTGTCTTTCAGAATAGTCTTAATGCATATAAGACAGTTACACACCAATTAAAACTTGCCTAATGGTTATAGCCACTCTATTCCCTCAAGCTAACACCATAGCTAAGCGTTGTTTTGTATAGTAACAATCAATTAATTTTTATGTTATCATTGTTGTTGTCTTCAAACTTTTTTTCTGTAGTGGTTTTCTTGTTGTTGTTTTTTTCATTACAATTTGTTTACACCCCTTGCCATATTTTGAAATATTTCTTGCTCCCCTTTACTGCCATTTTTTATTACAAATAATTTGTGCATGTGTGCTCACCTGCTTAAAGCCCACACACCTACCAGTGCCAGTTTCTCACACCAACTTTGTCTGCCCACACAGGGTCAGCCCAGACACACTTTTTCCCTGCCCCAGGGCTAGCCTGAAATACCACCTTTGTGGCTTAGAAATCGACAGATGCATTTACACAGCTACGACCTTTTTGTTGTTTTCAGATACTTCAGCCTGATTTACTTCACACTTCAAAGGAAGAGGTGCACTACAATGTGTTTATGGATGGCCCTTGTCAAACAGTAATAGTTGGAGACTCTGTTGGCTTCAGGCTACGTTTGTGTACGGTTAAGGTTAAATAAATGTTTTTTAGTGAAACAATTGTTCTATTTAGCAGGCTGCTGAGTTTAAACCGCAGAAACATCCCCTGTTACAAGCTTGTTTTGTCTGGAGAAACGTTTGGAGAAGTTATTCCACTTTACTACACCTTTATGTGTTTGAATGAGAGGAAAGTCAGATTATTTAGAGAATCTTAATATTTATTTCTGCATGTTTGTATATTAGAAAACTGGGTTAAAACATGCTGATAGCACTTTCAGTAGCACACCCACCCCTTTGACACGCAAGCTCTCTCTCTTAATCACCACCTTCCTTTGAGCGCCTCCCCCCTCAACCCCAACCCGGGTGTTTTCCTCCGCTAATGAAATTCACTGTAAACTGTGTAGCCAATTAACTGGAGCACAGATAAACCATGGAGCCTTTTAATTATCCAAAATTCAGTGGGAAAAAAGTGTAAATGAGTAGAGGTGCAAAAAAACTGTCTCTTTCCCTGCCTGAGTTCTTGGTCTGTAAATCTCACCTTAATATGATTGTCCAGAAAAAATGAAATCCCTGAAACAAATAGTCATCTTTCATGTTGACATTACATGTCAGAGGAGATATTATGGTTTTAATTAATATTTTTAATAGGTGTGTTTAAAAAAACATTTGATATTAAAATTGTAATTCTAATTATGATTATTGCAAAGAAAAAGCACTAAATGTTAATGAAAAAAGGTTGTGGTGATTATGTTGCTGTCTTACCAAGGATTTTCTTTTTCGTTATTCAATGCTGTAGTATTAACTTTGATGACAAATACAAAAAGCACCATATATATATATATATATATATATATATATATATATATATATATATATATATATATATATATATATAATTACCTTAAGTAAGGCATGAACTGGCATTGTTGTTGACTGAGTCCATTTAATTGACTTTTAAAAGTACATTCACTGTGACTAACATTTGTATTTACAGCTTTAGAACCCTTTGCTCAACCCACTGTACCTACAGTATATCCTGTCATACTACAATTCTCTCATACTGCTCTGCCAAGATTCAAACAGTACACCCTCCCTGCTTCACTGCAAAATCACTTCTTTGTTTAATTACTTTTTTTTTTATAATGTTTGTTAACTTATTCATTAAGGCAGCACTAACAATTACTTTCATTTTTGATTAAACTGTTGATTATTGGGTTTTTTAATCCATTAATTGTTTGGTCTATAAAACATCTGAAGATAGTTAAAAAAAAATCTCCACTGCAATTTCTGAGAATTTAAGATGACATCTTCTAATTGCTTTCTGTGTCAGACCAGCAGTCCAAAAATCTGTTCACTATAATTTAAGACGATCACTACTCATGGGTTTATTGTTCATTCTGTACTTTTTTTTTTCTACTTGCAAACGGATCAAACGTGGTATAGATCTGAACATATGAATTTTGTGCCTTGGACACTTTAAGACAAGGGTATTAAAAGAATAGATTGCTGTTATTGCAGTATTGCCTTTTCAGCACATAATGTCTCTACATATGACAGTATGTTGTACACACAGAGCTTTGAATTTGGCTCAGACAAACATATTAAACTCTAATGAAGCCAAAAAAGAATCAAGTGATGGATTTTACAGAATACACATGCACAGTATAAAAAACTTTAAAAAACATCACGTTGCCAATGCTGTGCCTGCTGGCCGTCGTGTTCCCTGCCAGACAGAAGACCATATCAGTGCCTTCTGGTCATATGAGGGAATTCCCTAGAAGTTCGCCAATCAGTATCTTGTTAGGCTGTGACACTCAGCCTGATGTGGCAGCTCCATTAGTCAGTAGAGTGGGCTTGCTGACAGGCTACCCGGGCTGTAGTTCCCAGGGGCAGGAGGGGTTGTGGTGTTGGAGTACAGGAGATACACCCATGATGTACTCTGAATCTACCCTTTGCTCCTTAGTGAACAACTGTCATATTCCACTGATAAAGCCTCTATGCCCTGCCAGTCCTGGAGGGTGTCCTTTGGGATCCACTGTGTCCTGTTGGGATTCAGGGCTGGTCCCCTGCAATCGAAAATGCTCCCTGACACACCTTCTGTGGACATTTTTGTACTTGTTGAAATACAGTACACAAGGTTAAGTACTTATATGCAGAAGGAGACGAGCCAGTGTATAACAGGCCATAGTGTTCTGAATAGAAAATTATTTTAATCTGTTTTATCTTCATGTCTCCATGGGTTGCTCTGCTACTGTATAGCTTTGTCCCTATTGGCCGAAGTCTCCACTGATTATTTCTGCTCTACAGAAAGACGGGCTAAGGACCCAGTGGCAGCAGCACCAATCTGCACCTCATTACTTCCCCAAAAGGCCTAAGCTTAGTGCAGGGTAATAGACAGAGGCCCGTGCGCCCTCATTTGTCATGGGCTCCTGGGTTTGATGCAAAGCCCCCCTTGAGCACTTGTTGCTGAGCTCTAATCCTGCAGTAGACACCAGCCACGCTTCTCTGCTTAGCCATCCCCACTCTCCACCGTCATGGCTCATGATTTCACTTTCATTTGATGTTTTAATGAAATCCCTGAGACTCTGTTGAATGGCAGGCCTATTGTTGGCAAACTATTCAATCAAATGCAAGTGGAAGGGAAACGTGACTGGAGTTATTTGTCTAGTGAATATGAGGCACCGGACATTTAGTTTGTTTTTTTAGCATTTTAATCCACAATAGAAGATGGTTGGAGTTAAATAACGCAGGTTGACTCATAGGAAAATGCACATAGACCAAACGGCACATAAGATGCTGTTTTCATTCATATGCTTGATAGCCCCCTGCATTATTCATTCATATGATTGCTCTAATAACTAATAATACTACAGCTGCTATAGTTGGGTGATATGTACTTAATGCTAGTAGATAGTGTACGGAGCAGACATTTATTCCTGTACAGACCAGTATATTACCTTGTAGCACCATTTGAATATAAGTACTATGGGGCAGCACCCAAGAGGCTGGGGAAAGCTCCTTGATGAAATGGCCTGAGTATCATTAGCTGAAGTTGCTGTGTGTGCCAGTTGAAAGCATCTCTAAAATGTAAATCAAACTAATACCCAAACACTTCCTCTACTCTCCCCACAGTAATGCTATTCCTTTCTTGCTGATACTGTCGAGGGAATACAGTGTTGTTCTGCTGTTTGCTACTGGGCTCTTTGTTGATTTCTAACTTTGCTCCGTGTTGGCTATCCTTCCTCTCCCCTGACAGGACCTAGGGATCACTGTGTCTGCATGACTGCAGGCCATCTCTTCTGCAGCTTGCCCATATACGTGGCCCCACAAGCGATTAGCTGAACTTATTGACTGCATTTGCACGCTTTGGAGCAATTAGGTGGTTCATTATGCAAATAAAGAACACTAATTACCTCATGTTTGCTAATTGATTATAAGATACGGTATATGGTCGACATTAGGGTTGACTACTTCAAAAAGATATGGCCTTCAACAGTTCAGGCCGTGCACTTTGTGAATGAATTAATGACGGCAAATAGCACAGTGGGCCATTTCCCCAGCATGTCACTGTGCACTCAGCTCTGCACATTTGAGGCACAATAGAAAAGTCTGAGGAGAAAGAGATCTCTAATTAAAATGAATCTGTGACAGTCAGAAACACTAACAGTTACAAACGGCAATCTGATGGTAGTCAACAGGGGATCCTCCATTAATTGGCAAAATGAGGCTCATCAATCACACAGAGGGGGAATGCTGCACAGACAGTATCCTGTCAGAGTTACCCACTGTGGGGGGAGCAGCATGACATGTGTCTCAGGGACAGAGTCATGTAGAGAAGGAACAGTTTCTTCTCTCTCTCTTTCTCTCTCTCTCTCTCTCTCTCCCCCTCTTTCCCCCCTAGACTCTGTTTCCCACCACATGTGGCTCTCAGTAGACATCTCTCCAACTCATTCTGACAAGCTTTGTTTTTTTCTTGTTGCATTTCAAATCAGGATTGGCTAGCATTCTCTGCCAGTAAAGGCCGAGACAGAATTGTCCAAATATACTGTTGAATTTCAGCTTTTAGAGGATATTCTTTGCTTATGACATCTGCTGAGAGGCTTTGTAACTCCAAACTCCCTCTTCACTCAAGCAATCAAAAAATAATTTTATCAGATTGAAAATAACTTATTTTCCAATGCTGACAATGATCTTTGAAGTTATATAGAACTTAGAACCTAGAATTGGTAGCATGGAATGGGAACAATGTATGAACTTTGTATGAACCTGACAAGGATAGTAAAATGTGCTGCGATGATTGAGGATTGAGCAAGCCAAACAAATGTCGGGGCACGTAACATACCACCTCTGCCTACAGGTCGATCAATATACCCAGGCAACAATTGATTGTTTCATCAATTGGACCAATCAATGGACTGCCCCTAGTCTCTATGTAACTCACTTGGTTTAGGCAAGGCAAGACTCAAATTGGTTACTGGTCTATATATCTGCGTGTCTTATTTTGTTACTTCATGTATGTTTACGGTACAGACTACCATAACAGATTTGGCACAGAGGCTATAATGTTACCTATTATGTATAGACACTCCCACATAAGCATGTGTTGTATGCTGATATACTAATTATCTCTTTTTAAATACATCACACCAGTAATATGTCAAGCATGTCACGGCAAATGGAGTATTCAACACTATCTTTATAGCTTTCACAGACGGGGCTAATATGGCGCGAGTCAAAACAACGGTCATTTCTGACAATCAACCTCCAATTAGCAGCATGGATAGATAGGGTGACCTCCACAAGTGGTAGTGATTGTGTTTATGATGGTTTATGATGGACATGATTGCATGAGATGAGCCAGTTTGCTGTGAAGAAGGAGAGCATGTTGCTGTTAGCTGCAATAGTATTGACATACGAATAAAAAATGGATTAGTCACATACATGTTTCTAATCCATTTTTCCCCTCTCTATTTCCTGTGTTTTTCTTATTGACACACACACACACACACACACACACACACACACACATTCAGACTGTATACTGCTGGTGGGTCTAAACCCTGTCATTTAAAAGCACCAGGGAAGTGTGAGACGCATCTTCTACCTGAACCAGAAGCTGACCTTGAATTGACTTTCTGTGATGAAGACTTATGGTTGAGCCCAGGGCTTTTTGCCTTGATGCCTTACGGCATGCCTTTCCATCCTAACTTAAGAACATAGGTTGGAACCATAGAGACCATATATCTCTTTCTGTGTTGCTCTCCTTTTTTTTTTTTCTTGTTCTGTGCCATGACTTTCAAAAGTACCAGTGCAGGTGCTAAGAACATACAGCAGTTGCAAAAAATGAATGAACTCCTTTTGAATTGTTGCACACTGTCTTGTTCAAATTACTTGATAATGCACATAAGTGGAATCTTCTTCTAATTCAAGACCTTTGAAGCCTGGAGTACTCTTACATATCAAAGTGAGTTGTATGCTTTCATACAAGCTGTCGGAATGCGAAAGCATACATTTTGAAAATCTGAAATTATGCAAAAAATATTGACTCCCCTCTCCTCACTTGGGCTGTATTGTCATTGGCTTGTGATTCTATCTGGCAAGAAGAGAAAGTATGGTTTTCTCCTCTCTGTAAAGAAAAATGCACTTTTTCTTTTCTTTTACTTACTCTCAAAGAACAATTATGGAGGAGAGGAGTGAACCAACAGGGTAAAACTGACATTCTGAAGTACATCATACCCTTAAGTTCATGCTTAAATATCACTATGTATAGTGGAAGTTTAAAAAATAAAGGTTAGAATTATTATATAACACTATAATTTTATTTTCCTTTGAGAAACATATCCAAAGTGACTAAAGTGGAAGGAAATGCATCTTAGTGTGTATTTTTCTTTCTTTTTTTTTATCATCAGTTACGATCCTACACAAATTACATAACTATACAAAGAGCACAAATACTCCCTCAATACTCCCCTTTAATACTTTTGTTTCTTGTGTTTTATGGCAGTCATGGAAAATTGATTAAATAAAAAAATCCAGAGGTGTAGGTAGCAACAGGTGTTAACTTGAGGGACACACAGCTCAGTGGTGACAAGGGGGTGTTGCACAGCAACACTGTATGGTTGCCATCATCAAAACACCAACCTGGAGATTTGCAGGTTTAAAAAAAGAATGTAGTCAAAAAAGATCTCCAGCACAGTGGAGCAGATGATGAGACATATAGTGATTGAAAACAGTCTGGAAAGGTGTCCACGTTGTTTTTCAAAACAAGCTGAAACCAAAAACATGAAGTAGCAGAATAACTTGAGTACTTTAAATGACTGCCGTTTTTATGTGCTCTGTGGGATGATTGTGCTTCTGGGGCGTGATTGTGATGAATAGTAAAGCAGAGGTTAAGATGCCTCAGGCTTGTTTGATCCACTGGTCATATACTTAAAGGTCCAATGTGTAGGAATTTCTCCCATCTAGCGTTGAGATCATATATCGCAATCAACTCTCTTGCACCACACAGTTCAACGTCCGTATTACAGCTACGGTAGCCTTCACGCTTCAAAAAGCCAGTCTCTTACTCTTTTCGACATATTTCAAGATGGCGCATGAATATGGAGCATCTACCCCAGTTCATGCAAACGCAAACACAAACACAAATTTTGAGAATGAACAACTAAAAATGTTACACATGGACCTTTAAAACTCTATGAGCAAGGTCATCTGAAATACAATTCTATTTGCATGTGCTCAGTTGCCCTTTTTTATAAATAAAAAAAATAATAAATCAATTAATCAGTTATCAGGCATCTAGTAGATATTAGCCAGGAAAGATAGTAGAGGGGGTTACACAGGGCTCTCATATCACAGGAGTTTGTACTATCAGAGAGTGACAGTCATTGTGTTTGTGAGGGGGGTGTTTTAGGGAGTGTAGGAATGTGTATACATGAGATAGCTGCAAGGCAGTACAGAATGATAGCCGGGAATGAAGCATTTTCCATTGAAGTGATTAAAATGATTGAGGACAGTGGCAAACCCATTCATCTCTGAGCAAGGTGATGAGGGACATTCGGTATGTGTGGCCGTCTGTGAGGAGAGTCATTCACTGCATTCATGTATATGTGAGTGCGTGCATGTGTTTTGTGTGTATGTGTCACAGATGTAGAACAAGTTGTGAAATGGGACTGGCGTGGAGGCGACCAGACAGATGTGGAGCGATGCCCACAGGAGGGCCATGTCTTTTCACTGTACATCTGAACAGACAGCCAAATATTTATCTTTACCCCACCACAGTCTGCATTCTACATTTTAATTTGACCTTCATCAGAACAAAGTAAACAATTCCTCATTGGTAAACTCAGGGCCTGTTTAGTTATTTTATTTTGATGTCTGTTTTTGTGTCTGTTTGTTTTTCTAAAACAGTTACCTTAAAGGGGTGATAGAATGATTATATAGGGTATTTCACACTGTTCCTTAAGGTCTCCTAATAGGGTATGTAACATTGGTTGGGCTGAAAATGGCCCGAGTGCTATTCTATAGGGCCTAAAGGTGAATATGGCCCTATTTGGAACAAGCGCTTTTCTTCCAAATATGGTATGCTCATGAATATTTAGATGAGCTGCACGCACGCACCGGCTGCTGAACTCCAACACACAGTCGGACAAAATTTGCAATTAGCCATACATTTTAGGAAAACGGCACATATTTGACCTCTACATAGTAAAATAAATTAAATAAATAAATTCTCAGAAGTGAATTTAGTGATGAAATAGCAGATGAACAATGAACAGGTCCGTTGAGATTTGCCCGTTTTCAGAGGCAGTTTCAAATTGTGAGATTTGCAGAGGAAATAGGTGTCAATGGGATTTTTGAGTTTCTATGCATATTCTATTTACCCACCAAACTGTCGTTAATAGCAATATTTGAATGGAAGTTCCTTGAGGTTTCTGTGGATGTGATTAAGCTGGACTGTAATCAGTTTGTCTCCTCTGTTCAGCAGATTAATTACCTCAGTGAGTGGAGAGAGTGGGTGGTGCAGGTTGTCTTGTGTGTGTGTGTGTGTGTGTGTGTGTGTGTGTGTGTGTGTGTGTGTGTGTGTGTGTGTGTGTGTGTGTGTGTTTTCATAGGCAGCAGGTAGAGTAGATATTTTGATTCTAGTAACATTTCTATTCTATCTCTACTTGACACAAAGGTTAAACCACGTCCTGTACTTTAAATGTAAGTACAGCTAACCACAATGGCCTTATTGGCTACACATAACCCTTCTCAAGCACATTAAGTGTTTGTCTAAAACCACTTAGCATTGGCAGCCTTGTGAAAGTGTTGATTTGAGGTCTATGGGTTCAAGTTTCCCTCCTCTCTCTCTCTCTTTCACTCTCTCCACCTCTGTCTCTCCCATCAACTACTCTAATCTTCTGAATGCCATCCACACTCACCGTTCATCCCCTGCCTTCAAGATTGGTTTCACACAGTGATCCCCTCACTGACCAGACAGACGACTCAACAATTAACCTCTAAGGCTGACCTGAAATATCTCAAACCTTCTTCCCTCAGCATCCTTATTGGCCTCTAATAGATTTCTAACAGGTAGAAAAAAGGGGATTGAATTTCACCCGTCTAACCCTTAGGCTCTGTGCAGGAACACTGTTCAGATTGTTGTCTTTTTTGTTTTTTTTTCTTCTCCTCGCTAAATACTACAGTCGTGACTGGTACAGGATGCTGTCTGAGCTGAATGTGTAATGATAGGGCCAGGCTGGTGATACATAGTGCCAATGTGTTAATAATGGCATTAGGCGTTGTGTTATTCTTCACAGAACCCATTGCCTCTCCATTTCAATCCTGTTAAAGCCCTCCATTTTGGTTATTGCGCTAATAGCCAGAAAGCACTCTGCTGGAGCCAGTTTGACTGAAACTGTTTTCCCTAACATAAAAGATTAGTCCCTGTGTTATTTAATGTCACTTTAGCCATTATTGCAGGATTTACAGCTGATGCGGCATGCGTTCCCTACCTTTCTGGTTATCATCCCACACAGGGCTATGGATATGCCCTGTTGTGCTATGGACACATTTTGGACAAATCCACTGATTGTCATCTCTCTATTCTTTTCACTGAAGTTGAATGACACCCTAAGTGACCTTTCAGTGCACCACTTTGGAACTCAATGTTGGGCTTCAATTGTTAATTTATGTCTTGAAAATGTGCTGTCAAGCGTGAGGGTTTAAATCAAGTGTGTGTGTGTGTGTGTGTGTGTGTGTGTGGGTGTGGGTGTGGGTGGCTGGTCATTGTGTTGGTAGTTGAGGGAGAGCTTGTGCATATCAGATTGTAACCAGTAAGATAATGATTCATAAGACAGCCAGTAGGATTTATCCACTAACAGATCTCCTAGGAGATAACATAATCCCCCAACAATATCTCCTAATCAAATTACAAGTGAACTATGTACAGAATGGGCTTCTCTATCCACAAATGAATACTAAGCCTTATACTTACCTTTAAGCTTATTAGATTTGATCTGAAACAGAGCAGTATCAAGTATTCTCCCTGATGTAAAGCTGATCAGAGATAATAATCCTTTCTGAGATTAGTTTTAATTTCACAGTCTACCGATTACCAGGACTTTATATAAAATAATGTATTTTTTCTTGCTGTAGAATTTTAAAACACTCATTCATCAATTCATCAACTCAAATTGATTTTATCAAAATCAAGGAAGTCTATTCTGTACGGGAGATTTACTACATACTGTAGGAGAGTAAATATACAATTAAATCTGCTCATTGAATGCTTTTTGTCATCCATAGAGCTCACAAGTGGAAGCTTGTCACTGGCAAATGAAAGTTAGGCTTCTGTTCAAGGTGCGGATTGGAGATTAGTAGTAATGCTCATCTCTATCCTTCTGTCCGCTTTCACAGAGATGATACGATTTTCAAAAGATGAGACCCCCTTTTTTTCTCTCACTTACTCTCTCTGTCTCCCTCACCCATCTATTACTGCCTTGTCCTCACTCTCTCATGTTACCCATCTCCTTTCTTTCCTTTATCCCTTTCTCTCAGATTGACTAAGCTCAAAAGTGGGTTGCTAACTCTTTTTAGGATTCCAAGAGGAAAAGATTGTATGAGTGAGTAGACATTCTGAACAGAGCCCCAAATGGCTTTGTGTTGCCACACAGACTCCCAGGGCATCCACTAGATATTTGGAGCACTTAATTGTTGTCCCTACAAATGTGAGAGCGTTCTTGTGTCCGTTCTTAGTGATTAGCAGTGCTATTGTCTGCACCACTTGTTGACAATATTGGAAACAAAGTAATTTGAGGTCAAAAATATTTTCCCCATGATTTTCTTTAAGCAAGTTCATGGTGCTTCCTTTTGTACCATCGTATATGGCTACATGTTATGCCTCTAGACCAGAGATCTTCAACAGGGGGTCTGGGACCCCTAGGGGGTCCTCAGAAATGCTGCAGGGGGGCCACCAAATTACTGATTGATGGTTTAAATATATGTCTGTACATATGTCATAACATATTATTAGTAAAGATAATAAGTAAGATTTAAATGTACACAACTTACTTACTGGCCTATGTCAGGTAGCCATATGGTTGCCTTCTACATACAGTTAAGCTTAAGGACTCAATGTGCCACATTTCAACATTAAAACATGATGTATAAATATCTGAACATGCCAACAATTTTTATTTAAAACGCTTGGTATTGTATGCACCATTAAAAAAAGGTATGTGTATAGGTTTTAGGCTGCCCTTAACGTTATTGTAGGCCCATTTTAATATGCAACTCAATTTTATGCAATATATGTAGTAGGGGGTCCCTGCTTCGCCTCTCATCAGCTAGGGGTCCTTGGCCTAAAAAACGTTGAAGACCCCTGCTCTAGACCACAGGTATTCAACAGGGGGTCTGGGACCCCTAGTTCCAAAAATTCATTTCATTTTTTCAAAAATTAAAAAGTCTTAACATGAATCCAACATATTATTAGCAAATATAAATCCCCACTGTGGATAGGCTTACTGGCCTATAGGAAAGGTGGTCACTAAGGTAGCCATCCACAGATACAGTTAATCCTGAGGATTTACTGTGCACATGTTTTAAAAAGTTTATAAAAGCATGCCAACAGTTATGAGGCTATTTCAAAAGCTTAGTATTCTATGCAAAAATAGGTATGTAAAAAGGCTTTAGGCCGTCCGTACGGCCTATGCACCTTTATTTTAGTAGGGGGTCCCTGCTTCGTCTCTCATCAGCTAGGGGTCCTTGGATTAAAAAATGTTGAAGACTCCTGCTCTAGACTAAAATGCAATTCATAGCTAAACTAAAAGCCTAAAGAATACTTTGCAGGAGGGAAGGGTATGGATATCTGTTATGGCTTTAATTCCTTTTGTCTTTTTGACGTCGCTGCCATCTCATCTGAGCACTGCTTTCTCTAATTGGCCCTGTGTAGAGGGAGGGACCAACACTTTCTTTTGCTGTTTTGTGCTCATCCGGAGTTTATTTATTAAGTCTGTTCACAGATCACTAGCCAATAGGGGAAGGGAGTCATCACAGTCAATTAGGTGCTTAATGATAAATCACAGATGGATTATGGTATTTTCCCGAATATTGACTTTTTTCTTTTCTTTATAATGATATTTTAGGTGAAACACTTGACATCCTTTAAAGCTTTTCTGTAGCACTGAGAGATTCAGGTACAAAAGGACATTGGTGTTTATATCGGTATGAAACTCAAATGCTTTTTGGACTTTTTCATTCTGAACAGCTACGGTATGTTAGAGCAATGGTTCCCCAGGGGGTCTCTGATCCCAGTTTTTTTCTTGTTAATGCTGTATAGTTTAACCTGTTCAGGCCTCTAACAATTACCAAAGCAAACAATCTGAGAAGCAAAACTTAGTCTTTAGATGAGCTGCTAACAGCTGATATACATGTAATGAGGGGTTCATTTCATTTTTAGGGGTCACAAGCCAAAAACGGTTGGGAACCACTCAGTTAGAGGGGAAGCCTTGAATCACATAAGTATTCAAATAAGAAACCTGGTGTGTTATTATCTTTATACCGTACTTGACACAGTCAGCAGGGGACCCTACTAGTGCTACCCTCAAAGTCTATCCAGCTGCATTGAATTACAATGCACAGCCGGTGCTGTACTTTCAGCCATGTTTACTTACTTACAGAGCACACCAGAATTTCCTGTCTCACTTGAAATAGTTTTTAATTTGGGGTATAGAATGTAGGTTTGCTTTGAAAAGCAGCTTTGGAATTGTGCCAGCGTCATCTCGTGCTGCTTAAGTCTCTGTTTCACGTTCTCAGATAATGACAGGATTTTGTATTGACTGTCGCAAATGCTGTTATTTCAGCTCTTGTTTCATTACATGGCGTAGGCATGCGCTCAATAGATACACAAGTTTGATTCATGATTGTACCCCACTGCTTGTTATTAGTGCAGCATCAAAGCTATACTTGGTAAACACATTTGAATTTTAATGAGTGATATAGATTGTTCTCCTGCTTAATACCACCATCAACCCACAACCCACCCCTGCCAGCATAGATAAAAAGTGGGCTGCACCTAGTCTAGGTTAAAAAAACACATACTAAACACACTGTGCTGTAAGTGACAATTAGAACACAAATGTAGTGTCCATGAAAAAATGACTGGGTTAATGTGTCCACATTGTGGAATGGTGCAGTTAATGTTAATGAATAGAGATTGAGTGGTTGAAAATGATATCTCAGCGCACAAATGGATGTCATCAGAGCAGCAATCAGCCAATGACAAGTGAATATTTGAGGAGGCAGATCATTTCTGTGTTCCCAACTCAAATTTCCTTCCCCTGCCACCTGCAGAGGATGATGCTACCCATTAAAGAGAGTTTGCCTCTGTGGGCATGTAATCTCATGCAAATTAGAGCAACAGACTGTCAAATCGAGCGATTTCAGCTGGTAACACAGCCAAGCTACATACCTGTAGTGTCATGGAGTGTTTGTGTGTTGCTCAGATTCCTGTCTTGATAAAGATGCTGTGAAACTGATGATTCTGATCTTAGTGTATTTGCATGGCGCTTGCCAATAAATATTGTACACCACAGCAATGGATGGATGTTACGTTTGCAAAGGAAGTGTTCAGTCTTGAAGTCTGGCTTTTTCACCAACACCACTATCACTGTCAACTGTTTGTAGGTGATGAACCCCAGTCCCTCTCTAAATGTGCACAGAAAACAGTCTTTAAAAACTCCTATTTTGAGGAGAAAGACAAAAAGACAACAAGTCTATTGTTAATTTTCCTTTTTGACACAACATGCTTTTTCTCCCTTCTACACTGCTTCCTCACGCTTCTTTTTGTTCGTGTTGTGATAATACATATTTCTTGCAGTATTTTCTAGGGGAAACAATGTATTGCAGCAAAGAGTATGTGTGCAAATTTTTTCTTCAGCGATCCGCTCACTGCTAAGATCCTGTTTTTGGAAGTACAGAGCCGCCAAAACCTTTTTGCTGTGTCACCCATCAACCACCAATTAAGGCAATAACAATGATTTTCACAGATAGGTGAACTCTATGTTTTCGTAGAGAAAAGTAAATATAATTGGCTGAAGAAAGAGAAGTTTAAATGCAGAGGTTTCTTATTTCAATGAAATAATTGCTTTCTATTTTTTTTTTTTTTTTATAACTGACAGTAGTTTTCTCACTTCACAATGGTAGACAGGCTGAAGGATGAGAGGAGGCCAGCTGGGGAGGCTCTAATTTATCTGTTTGTCTGTGTTTTCCTGCCCACACTAGAAGGGGAAGGAGGCTGGAACAGGGCCCAGCTCCACAGGGGAGAGTTGCGTTTAGTGGTGGCATTGATTTTCTAAAAGGTTGTGCAGTGGGGAGGCTAGGTATGCCTGTCAACCTTAGCTCTCAATAAAGCACATCACACTGTCAAGCTAATTGTGGCCTCTCTGTAATCCCCAAACCCTAAAAACGTATGTATTCACAGGCTGCAAAATGCTGTCTATAAAAACATATTGTTAGTTTGGACATAAGGGCTTGGGGGCATGATGTTGTTTCACTAGTGTATACGTTGACATTCAACACAAGGTATTTTGTAGCCTAAAAGCGTTCTTTAATTTAATATATATCTTCATATTTTTTCTAGTATTTCGTCCCCATTTTTCTCCTTCTAGCATCACTCAACAATTACATTGTTTTTCAGTAGGTACATACCATGGAGGGAAAAGTTAAGGAAGATGCTAAAAAACATAGGTGAGAAAGATGGATTGACAGATTTGTTTGACAGCCAGTTCTATGCTGGTCAGTTCCTGGGAGGACTGAGGAAGTAATGGGACAGAGACAGCAGAAGTAAAACATGACAGGGTCAGACAGATGAAGACAAGAAGGGAGAAGAGATACTTGGTACGAAGGAGATGAACTGGCAATGGAAGTAGTTTTATTTGTACAGGTTGGAGGACACACACACATACAGCCAGAGGCACTTCATCAACTGCTTGTCACTGCTCTCTCCCCCCTCTTCTTCTCTCTTTACAAGGAATTTTGTCAGGGTCAGGTGTGGAGATAACCTAACTTGGAAGCATAATACAACCAAAACTATTGAACCTTTTACGTCACCACTCTCCATTTAAGCTTAGTCACACTTTCAGAGAAAATCTTCATAACATGATACATATTTATGAAGATTGAGGAGAAATACTCTATGTAGTATCGTTGCAGTTTGTGATGTTTTTTTACAAAGTGATGTCTGAAGAATTTGTGTGTCACTCCTTCCGTGGCTGTTTATATTTCTATGTATGCGTTTACATAAACATGAATGACAAACACATGGAAGACAACTGCTACACATCTATTATTCCACAAACAAATAGATTGTACGTGCCAGATTCCTGTCATTCATTAGGCACTATTCATTGGCAAATTCACATGCCTTCTAGCAAGTACATCTTACTGTATTCCCCCTGTCATTTCTTTTTATTTTCCTCTGTCTGCACCATGACACCCAGCAGTTTTTTGACTGGCGAGTCACACAAAGCTCCTCTGGCTGCCTGCTGAGCCACATGACAAAAGGACTCTTGGGGAGATCATTTTATCTTACTCTTGATTGCCAGATAATTATCAGTTAATTATTTAGAGCCTTAAATTAATTTGCTAAAAATAGCCTCTGTGCCTCTGCGTTGCCAATGGAGACGGCTCCATTATTCCTTTCTCCTTGGTCTGCATCTCTCCTTCTCTAGCTCCCTGTCTTTGACAGCCACTTCTGCCACTCATGTATGACTGTAATCTAATAAAGGAGTAGGTTGTCCTTTTGTATTTAAAGCAATCCAATTTTACCGTAATGCTTCAGCACTGATTGTTTGAATTTCTCCCATGTTGTTTTTTTCATGCCCATCTCCCAGTTCTGAATATTGGGCATAATTTACAGCATGTCAATTAAAGAGCACTATAGCACCTATTGTGATTGTGTTGTATTATGAACAGTTTCAGTTATTTTAGGCCTTAGTTTAGATTTACAAGGCAAACTTTGTTTAGAAACATCCACTATCTTCTGAATTTGCAGGTGGTATTGTCGACCAATAACTTTACCTGTGCTTTGCAACACTCTTTAGTGGATAGCATCTTCTTTTTACTTCTAGCTCTTCTCTTAGGACACTTCATTAGGCTGGAAGTGTCCTGAACAAAGAAATGTGCTGTAAGAGGTCTTATAATGAGATTCATTGGCTTAAAGAATCAAAATGTACCCCCTTTTCCTTTTTCCTTCTGCACACACACACACACACACACACACACACACACACACACACACACACACACACACACACACACACACACACACACACACACACACACGCACACATGCTGAACCAGGGCCAAATAGGCTGACCTGCTGAATGAGTTTGTGCTGTGGTAATGATAAGGCTATTGAATGGAGCTGTACTCGGTCCCGCTAGCTGCTGGGCCAGTGGTCGTACTGAAGGAATCTAATCAATATACAGTCTCTCTCTCTCTCTCTCTCTCTCTCTCTCTCTCTCTCTCTCTCTCTCTCTCTCTCTCACTCGTCTTTTATCACTTTTGCCACCATTCTTTCTTTATCTACAAACAAATTAAAAACTTGACCAATTGTTGACTACTTGCATTCCAAATCCATTTCACTCTCAACCTTTTGGCACTGAAGCATGCTTACTTAAACCATCTTCATTGCTACAGTTTAGGCCATGAAAGCTATAAGTATCAACAACAGTACAAGCTGTTGCCCCAAACAGCCTTACCTTTGATGAAAAGGTTGATTATCATATTTTGAGTAAATAAGTGAAACAATTTAGACATTGATTTTCGTTTTATTTGAGCAGTTAAATGATTTGTGCATAAACCACAATAGTTGACCTTGCTAGGTGTCAGATTTCTCCCTTTCTCACACACACTCGCATATCTAATTGATTTGAATAAATATGCCTTTGTTGTGGATTGTGGAAATAATATTCTCCATTTCCAGTAGCTAACCCTTGCCCCCATTCCCATATGAAAACAGAACAACGCTTGATATTATCGTTGAGTTATTTACAGCATATCAATGTCATTAACATAATTCAACTAATAGTCCATGTTCTGTTCATTGTGCACGGAAGGTGGAAAACATTCCAGCATGAAGGCAGGAAATTCCATTGACATTTAAAACACTCCCCTGCAGTCTAGAGGCACACATCAAAGGCAGCCCAACATGATGTCCATTTGCAAACTGCACTGCCTGGTTTGATTACTGGTCTGTTCAGAAACATGCATTAAGTGGCCACCTAAGAAGTCCCATTTCCATCTTTTTGCACCCTGATCACACAAAGAAGATGTAATCTAGACATGATGTGAGCAAACGCTTTTTAAAGCGTCTTGGAGTAGCAGATTAAGATTGTATAGAAAGAGTATACCACATCATGATAATTCCAGCAATTTGCATTTGTCAGTCACAGAGAAGTGTGATGAAGAAGGTGTTGGTTAAATAGATGCTCGAGAGCAGATAAGGCTTCTTGTAGTTCTGAACTGCCACCTTTGACATTCAACGCAGCTGTGTTGGTGTTTACGGACTGCTTCTCTCCCTCTTAAAATCCAGTACCTCCTTCTCAGCTCCGCAAACACTCGCTTTGGGCCCGGATGGCAAAGCTGACTGGCAAAGTCTCTAATAATGAGTTTTGTGATGGCATGTTGTGGACTGAGTACGATGGGGTGTAGAACGTCTTCGTCAATATGATCACATCTGCAAAGTCGCCCTCCCACACGGACTAATTGAACTTGATGATCAAACTCTGGTGACAGGTTCAGCAGTCTGCTAGTTGAGGATACAGATTTGCCTCCTGACAGCTGCACAAACTCTTCTGGAAAGCTCTCTCTCTGAGCCTGTCTAATGAAGGCAAGGCAAGGCAAGGCAGCTTTATTTGTATAGCACATTTCAGCAACAGGGCAATTCAAAGTGCTTTACATGAAAACAGATTAAAAAATTTAAAACAGATTTACATGAAAACAGATTAAAAAATTTAAAACAGATTTACATGAAAACAGATTAAAAAATTTAAAACAGATAAAATACGAGAAAAAAAAAAAAAGTTACAGTGCAGTATAAGAAATTAAACACTGAAGAGCAGTTAAAACAGTTAAATATATAAAAGCAGATAAAATAACTTCCCTGGATTCAGTTATCCAGTTTTTGGAAAGCCAAAGCTTTTTGACCAATATGACAGATATCTCAAGTAGTCCGGTCCATACTTTCTTACCATCTCACCTACTATGGGTCCAGATGCGTCGCACGGCTTTGAGGTTTCATTCCCCATAGTTACAGAAGATTTTCCTTTAGTATACTCTTATCATTTTCGATGTGATCGTCACCGCAAAGCTTAGTTCTTTTCTTCGGCAAACCTTGCAAAACCCGGTACAGCCCTGCAGACAAAAATCTCTTAATAGTCCAGAACGTGTTCTTAAACTATTTTATTTCTTCTGCAGTCTGTCTCTAAATAGTCAAGAACTCGCTCAGAGTGTTTATAGACTATTTTTTTCTTTTTAGGCCTTCTGCCTAAATTAGTTAGTTACTTCGACTAACTTTTTGACCAGCCCAACGTCTGTCTCTTCTGTCAACTATTGTCATGCCTGCATCAGAGAAATAATCAGAGATATGTCCGTTTCTGCAAGAGAATGTCACTCGTAATCATAAATTCAATCTTAACTTTCTTGGACTCAATGGTCAATTTTGTGGAAAGCCAAATATTTTTGACCAATATGGCAGACATCTCATGCAATCCGGTCCATATTTTCTAACCATCTCACCCACTATGGGTCCAGATGCTTCGCATGGTTTTGAGGTTTCATTCCCCATAGTTACAGAAGTTTTTCCTTTAGTATACTCTTATCATTTTCGATGTGGTTGTCACCGCAAGGCTTAGTTCTTGAGGGAGTGTTCTGCATCCTTATAGTCATCCGCATTTGGAATAAATGTGATGTCAGCCGTCCCATGACATGCTTTCACTGTAGCTTCCACGAGCTGTTTAAAAGTCCTGAATTTGCATCAGGCAATGATTGGCTTGTATCCAATGCAATGTGTCCACAGAAGTTAGTCTTACGTAGCTCTTCTGGTTCGTCACAGGTAGACACATCAGGGGTGACTGGCCAGGTAGACTCGGGCTGCTGTAAGAAAGAGGGCCCCCGGCTCCAGCGGTTGTCCGCCTTAATCTGTGATAGTGTTCTCCCTCGAGTGATGTCGTCGGCTGGATTCTCGGCAGATGGGACATAGCGCCATGCTTGGTGGTCTGTTAAATCTTGGATGTCTGCCACTCTGGTACCATCAAACACTTTGTATCGGCATGATTCAGATACAAGCCACTTCAGGAAAGTATTGGAATCAGTCCAGTATGTCACACAGCTAATGGTCAGAGTGAGCTCTCTTTGCAAAACCATTCCAAGCTGTGCTCCACTGTGAGCAACACATAGTTCGAGGCGTAGGATAGATTGTTGTCGCTTTGGTGCTACTTTGGATGTGGATGCCATGAAAGCCACCTGGATCTGTCCTTCAGTGTTCTCAGAGCGGAGATAAGCTACTGCCCCATAGGCTCTCTCTGAAACATAGGTAGCTCCTTCAGTTCACTCTCCCACTTACACCATGACTGAAGAAGGTCTTCTGGGAGAAGTGGATCATCCCAGTCTCGCTTTTTGCTCCAGAGACATTGTACCAGAATCTTGGCCCTTGTGGTGTAGGGGATAAGGAATCCAAGAGGATCATATTGTCTCGCTAGAATCCGGTAGATATTGCGCATTGTAGGCTGAGGGCTCTCCACCTGCCGATACTTGTAGGATAGGGTGTCTGACTTACATGGCACAGGAGTCCAAGTGTCCTTTCCTGTGTCGTCTTGTGAAAACCCGAGCTCGGTTGTTTCCGATATCAGCGCTTTAGGGAGTTGGCTGATGGTTGCTTTGATATTGCTGCTCCACTGACGCAATTCAAAACCTCCATCCAAGAGGAGCTGTTGGAGCTTGTCGGCTAGATCCGTAGCTTCAGAGACCGAGGGAAGGCTTTGTAGAAGGTTGTCAACATAGAAGCAGTGCTTGATGGAGTGCTGTACATCATCTTCTGGAGAGCTATGATTGAACACATGGGTTTGCAGGGCGAAAATGGCGCAACAGGGGCTACAAGTGGTCCCGAAAGGTAGCACCTGCCACTCATAGACATCAGGGAGTTCTTATGTATTCATGTCACGCCGCATGAATTGCAGCAATGGCACGTCTTCAGCAAGAAGCTGGACTTGGTGAAACATCCCTTTCACGTCGCTGCTTATTGCCACAGGATGTTCCCGGAATCGGAGATGTACTCCTAGTAGACTAGCTCCTAGTGTTGGTCCGGGAAGAAGATGTTCATTCAGGCTTTTGCCATGATAACGGGAGGAGCAGTTAAAGACAATGCGGTCCTTTCCATTATGGTGGACCATGTGGTGTGGAATGTACCAAGAGCGATCTCTACCTTCAACATCTGCGGGGGATAATTTTCTGACATAGCCCGCGTCCAACAGTTTTCGGATCTCCTTGTTGTAAATTGTAGCACTGTTAGGGTCCTTGGACAGGCGTTTCTCCGTTCCACGTAGGTGACCTAACACAGCCTCTTTAGGTGCTTGAATGCTTTGAGAGACCCAGTTCCTCTGCTGTGAAGGCGTTCTGAATCTGGAAGGATTTCTTTGGTCGTGTAACAGAAGAAACAGAGAAGGACACGGAGTGTCCATGGATGACACGCACGTCTTGGCGAATAGTTCTGAGAGCTAGATCCTCAGGTTGTCCATCCAATCCCAGATTCTGTGCTGCCGTAGAAGAAGCATTGTTCTTTCGGAACCATCATCCAAGATGGCATAGGTTTACAATGTCTTTTCACCATTTTGCAAGAGCACCTGAACCAT